>NW_006917093.1:188887-202889 GCF_000516985.1 Pestalotiopsis fici W106-1 | reverse complement strand
GAGATGGGGTGAATATGCCAGCCAAAGCCAGCGCGCCAGCACTGCACTTTTGCAGAATTGTGGATGACGTCCCCCCGGAACCAAAAGTTTCGAAGCTTCAACCCCGTCTACCAATCGGCCCAAGCTCCCCTATTTTTTTCTTCTTCTTCTTTCTGTTCTTCCAACTTTTTACCCTCACAACTTCCACAGCCCGGGGAATAGATATTTCTTGTTGGGAATTCCGACTCCTGGGAAGAAGGGGGGTCACTCGGGACGACTTCCCTCAACAACAGGCTCGGCAATGCCTCCGACTAGGATATCACGGCCCATCCTAGGAGCGAGCTCGCGATTGCTTCGAGCCCAGTGCCAGAGGACTAGTACCAATGGCATAGCTCCGGCTAGTACGTTGGCCGCTACCGCCGTCGCTGCCTTTCGCCGGGCTCAATTCTCAAAGCAGTCGTCGCCGCCGTCGTCGTCGATATGCCCAAGCTGTAGCTTTCACACCAGCCGGCGGCTGAGAGACTCCTCGTCTAGGTCGCCGCCGCCCGAACCGCCGAATTTCGATCATCTCAAACCCGAGGATAAGTCGAGTTCACACCCAAACTTTGACCACCTGAGGCCAGTGGAGAGCAAGCCAGAGCCGGAAGCGCTCGCCTCGAAAGACATCGAAACGGCAGAAGCATCAGCAACCGAGTCAGCGCCCACGTTGGACGCGGAAACATCCAAACTCAGCGATAAAGATGAAAGTGGCAATCCCCCGCTCCCTTCGCATTCCGAGTCACAGCGCTCCGGCCTTTCGACAGCCTTTACCTCCTTTATGGATCGGGCCCAGTCGAAACTGTTCCTGGCCTCGCAACGCATCAACGACTTGACGGGGTACTCGGGGATCGAGACACTCAAAAATCAGATTGCGGGTTTAGAAGCCTCGCTGGCCGCAGCACAAGAAGCCCTGCACCAGGCACGACGCGACTACAAGACGGCCGTGGCGGACCGCTCGGCGACACAGCGCGAGGTGACGACGCTGCTAGCCCGACAGAAGACCTGGACCCCGGCCGACTTTGAGCGCTTCACCGCCCTCTACCGCACCGACTACGAGCTCGAGGCCGGCGTGGCCGAGCGCGCCCGCGACCTCGAGCACGCCGAACGCGAGGCCGAGCGCCTGGCCCGCGAGCTTAGCTCCGGCATCCTCGCCCGCTACCATGAGGAGCAGATCTGGAGTGACAAGATCCGCCGCATGAGTACCTGGGGCACTTGGGGTCTCATGGGCGTCAACATCCTGCTCTTCTTCATGTTTCAGTTTGGCGCCGAGCCCTGGCGCCGAGCCCGTCTCGTCCGCGGCTTCGAGGAGAAAGTCCGCGAGGCTCTATCCCACGAGAGGGAAAAGGACAAGGCCGAAAGACTGGAAATGCTGGGCAACTTGTTCCAGTCGGCCGGCTTGGAGGGCGCAGCAGCAGCAGCCGCCGCCGCCGCTACCGCTGGCAATGCCCAGTCAGCTGAATCGCCAGAAGAGGAGGCCGCAACCGGAACAAAAGCCGACGTGGTGGGAGGGTCTGTAGAACCGCCTGTAGCGGTTGCAGCTGAGACAGTGCCCGAACTGATACGTGAACAGCACTCAATATCGTGGCGAGAGCTATTCACGAGCACGGTATGGTGGAGGGAAACTGCAGCCGACCTGACGAGCGAAAGAAAGGTCGCCATACGCATGTGTGATGTATCATTATTAGCCCTAGAAGGCGCCGCGGCGGGTGCGGCCCTGGCCGGCACAATTGCCCTCTTCTTCATCCGAAGAGCGTGATTCATTCGGATAACCAAACATTTTATAAAGGAAAGTCCAAAATTCCAAAGCATGAGCGTCAACCAGCACTGTATAGTATAGGGTAGGTAGTACGAGGAACAACCCCTTTATCCAACCCAAGTCAAGAATAAATAAAAATATTAATATGCCACAAAGTTTGCCACATTGGGAACCATCCAATGGACCATGGACCTTTTGGGAGAAATAAATACTATAGTAGTAATGACAAGTATGAGCTCATGAGTTGCTTTTTAACAATTGTCAGTAGCCATTCATAGTGCACTCAAGCAGCGAAGTGTCGAGGCCGTGAAAACGCTATATTACTGGTCTATTAAAAAGACACCCAAGATGCCTGGATGGAGAGGACGAATGATACCCTTCCCTGCTTTCTCATTGGAAATCTAAAGTATCTCCTTCCAGATCTTTAATTTTTGGACCGGAAAATAACACGCCTCATAACCGCATCGGCGTAAACCGATATGGGCTTAAATCCACCTGGAACTTTTCTGGCAACCTGGCCATGGGTATATTGTGCACGTCCCCATCAGTCGTCCGTCATTCCTAGAGTTTGGATTTCAAAAAACATTTGACAACATAAGGCGCTCGTCAACCTCATACAACGGGGTTCATGGATCGTTGCCCCGCACTTGTTCATGTTTCGTCGCCAGCCCGTTGAATCTCCATTTGTTCTTTTACGAACTCTACTCAAAGTCGGCAGTATAGGAGAATCCACGAAATTCCTCTTGCATCGCTTGCGACAGCACTACACAATGTTAGCAAAGAACAAGATACATTGTTTGAAATTGGCGAATACTGACCAGACTGCACAGGAGTAAGAACGGGGGTGACACTGGTAAACTCTGAATCAAAGTTACTCGTATCCGTCGCGTTCTTGATTTGCGGCAGGAATGGCGGCGCAACACGCTTGTGGTAAATATCATCCCACACAATGTTGCGGAAGAATGGCTGACTCATGACCTCCTGAGCATCAGTTGGGCCACTGCCCAATCGTTGATCGGGCTCCCGCGTTAGTAGTTTCTGGAGAATGGAGACGGAATCCCTCGGCATGTGGATCGGGTACAATGGCTCATCTGCAAGAATGGCATCGTAGATTTCATCTTCATCTTCACCTCTGAAAGGTGATTGCTGGAGAAGCATCTGGTATATCAACACACCAAACGCCCACCAGTCAACAGCTCGTCCGTACTTCTTGTCCAACAGAATCTACCTTGTTATTAGTAGGAGGGCTGCCGGCGCAGAACAGTCGAAACTTACCTCTGGGGCCATGAACTCGGGGGTTCCACAAAAGGTGCTGGTCGTAGAGCCAAACCACATGTCCTCTTTGCAAAGACCGTAATCTGCAATCTTGATGTGCCCATCAAGGGTCAAGAGGATATTGTCCAGCTTCAGATCACGGTAGATGACACCGTTCTCGTGGAAGTATTTGAGTGCCAAACAGACTTCGGCAGCATAGAACCTGTGAACTGTAAGTATATTTTCAAGTCACACAATTTTGGGTCGAGGTTGGTTCACGTACTGGGCACGCTTCGTGCCGAACTGGCCACGTTGAATGTGCAACATCAAGTCACCACCACTGATGTACTCCATGACGAAGTAAACACGTGTTTCGGTTTGGAAGCAGGCGTGCAAGTTGGTCAAGAAGGGATGACGTTCTCGGTTGGCGACAAGGAAGACCCTCTTCTCAGACCTGATGGACTCGACTTCATCGTTCTCAATGATGAACTCCTTCTTCAACACCTTGATGGCATACAGTCTACGCGACTTCTTTGTCTCAGCCAGCATGACCTTTCCAAAGTTACCCTTTCCAAGGACTGCCAAGAAGTTGAAGTGATCCAGGCCAATCCGCTGGCCGGTTCCTGGGTCTGTTGCCAATGGCAGTGGGGGTTTTCCTGGTCCAGTTACTGCTCCTTGCCCTGCTCTGGCGGCAGCTAGATCAGCTGCGGGTTTCGGTACAGCGGCACTGGGCTGGTAGGGTTGCGCTTGCGGCTGAGGCGGTGGTGACTGTTGCTGAGGGATCGGTCGAGCCTGTTGCTGCACCTGAGGCTGGTTAGGGTAGCTGTTGACGTTTGCGTAGGCGGCAGGATTGTATTTTGGCTGCTGGGGAGCGCCATATCCTTGGTTGGAGGCATATGGGTCATCGTGGGCATCCATGCCACCATAACCACCTTGGCTACCATAGTCGGACATTGATCCTTGCCGGCCACTTTGGGGCGACATGGCGCCGCCCATGGCCGCTGACGCAGCAGCAGCAGCTGCAGTTGAGGCTTGCGATGATGCACGATCAGGGTGAGCTGGTCTGGTTGGAGACGTCTGACTGGCATACATGGCCTTGGCAGCGTTTTGTGCCTCCTGAGACGCGACACTTCCCTGGTAAGAAGGCATACTGCTAGGGCTGTATGGAGAAGTTGGCCCATCTGAGCCTGATGATGTCGTCTTGCCATGACGCAGTGTCCGGTCGCTCATGGATGTACCCTTCTGTTGACGTTGCTTTTGATTACGCATGCCCTCGAGGATCTGATTAGCCACTGCCATACTCATGCCGCAAAAGTCAGGCACAAGATGCACGCATTGCGCGTGAGCCGTAGCACCACATTCTGACAAATCGTTAGTCTCTATACCTATGATCTCCCAAAGTGTCTAATCATTCTTACCTGAGCATTTCCTGCAGTTCTTCTTGCCTACGGGCAGTACAGAGCCACAGTGACAACACCAGTTTGCTGTAAAGTTGGAGAAAGGCTGGAATCTGTGAGGGATACGGTGGTTGATCTTTTCCTCGTCTGGGTCTGTCTCGGCGTTGGATTTGCTGATACATTTTGTGACTACACTGGAGTAACACTTGGTGTGGCAAGTATACTTGCAGTCTTCGCACTGCATGCCAGCAGAGTACTTGAGGAAATCGCCGCATAGCGCACAGCGCATAATGTTGTAGAACTGTTGCTGAACAAATTTGTGACCATACATCTCGTGAACTTCCTCTTTTCGCTGACGAACGGCACCCTTTCGGCCAAGACCCAAGTCAACCGGCCGACGGTCCTTGTTCATCTTGTTGAAATCCAGCTGCAGATGTATCTGCCCGGTAGGTTCCAGCGTAAACCAAGCGTCAATCGGTTGGCTACCAACGGACGGCAGAGCCCCGGGGCCGAATTGCTGCTGCTGCTGTTGTGGGGTCGAGGACGTCAGTTCGGGAGAGCCAGGAGGTGGGCTAAACTGCGGTCCTTGAGAGCCCATAGGGAACTGGGGAGGCGCTGCGCCAGCGTTGCCCACACGATCTGCAGAGACCCAACCAGAGCTATTGACCTCTGCTTCAATCTTCTTGCGGCGCAACTCCTCGACAATATCGGAAATCCGTATCCAGAGCATAGCGATGGGTAGCGCGTGTTCGCCTGGCTTGTCGTACACAGTGAGCTCTATTTCATTTGCTTCCCGGACATCGATATTGTGGGTTTCAAACTCCCATCTGTCGTTTCGTGAAGCCTTTGTCCGAGCCACGACATTGTCCTCCACCTTTACGGACACAAACGTCTCTGGACCGCGGCTGAACCGGCTGCTGCTAGCATGATCGACATCCTTGACCTGTGTAACACGGAACATGAGCTGACCAGTGAGTGGCTTCCGTAAGTTTGGCATGTTGATACTATCATCTAAAGTTTGTGTTAGCTAATCTAGGTTCATAAAAGGGTGTCTTTGTCCTGATGAGGGCCTTACCATCAGGAGAATCTGCCGACTCAATGTCGTCAATGTGAAGTTCCTCGTATCTCTTGAGTGCCTGCTTCAAGAGCTGGATTTTCTGCTTGCTTTCGATGCGCTTAGCAGCGGCATCAGCTTTACTTTTGCGGTCACCGTCCATGCTATAGAGCTGCACCATCTTCTCAATACCCTTGAGATACTGTTCTTCAACGTTTAGCTTGAATTGAATTTGCCCTAGCATGAGCTGGATCCGGGGTCCGAGATGAGGCGTATCATATTTGATGAGATCTACCAGGGTGACACTGTTGTTAGCAAGAAGGTTCGGTGCGTGATACGGGGTGGGAGTGGCAAGGAGTTTGCAGGTAGTAGCGTACCGAGCTTGGTGAAGTTTGGCCTTGGTCGTGGTATACCCGTGCCGGGGGCAGGGGCTGCATATGGATGTCGCGGAGGCATCAGATCACCATGTGCACCAATAGCACTATAGTCAACTGAGCCGTACGAGCCACGATCAGCTGCGCCGTAGCCACCACTTGCATCCTTTGGCGGAGGAGCGGGCGCGCCCTGAGATAGCTCGGAACTCGTGGGACGGGCAGAGTTGACAGCCGTAGAACCCGAGCTGAGACTCATGTTGTCGACGCCGTGTCCTAGGCGGCGTACTTGGAGGTCCCGCAGCTTCTCCTCGAAGAATTGCAGGTTTCTGCGGCCCTCGCGCATCTGGCTGTCGAGGCGTGATCGGACATCATCGTTGTTGGTCTGCTGTCGCATAGCATTGGCGGCGTTGATCAAGGCCTTCTCGCGCTCAATCTTCTTGAAGATGTTCATCATGGCATCGTCCTCGGAACTCATGATGGGCAGTTGGTTGCGCGTCGTCACGCGCGGGAGAACCAGCTGCTTGCTCTAGAGTGGGTTGTTGTGAATGGCGGCGATGTGGGTGCAGACAGATTTGGGCGGGCGGGGGAAAATGAGGGGGATCTATCTTTTGTTGTTGTGGTTTTTGGGCCCAAATGTACCGTACTACGTAAGGTAGCTCGAGGGGGGGTGTGGTGTGGTGGAAGGTCACTCGGGCTCTGATCCGGTTTCCAGGTGAATGAATATGGAGGACGGACTGCTACGATTCGCGTCACAAAAGTGCCACTCACTCACTCGCCAGCCAGCCAACACAAATGCCAAAAGAAAACAACAATTAAAAAAAATACAGGAAGGGGGAGAAAAGGCGACAAGACACTATGTCTGGTACCCGATGGAGGGTCAACGGTGGGGTGTCCTGTGGACAATCACTTGTAAAAGGAATGCTCGGCTTTCTCTGCAGTTTTGCCGGGCACCATGAGCCACAAGCATGCCAACCTAAGATGTACCTAGGTAGGGGGACAGTAATAGGCAGTAGGCACCGTCATTAGGCGGTAATAGTCGTCGTAGTCGTAAATTAGAAATGTCGGAACAGAGAAATCAGTGGAAGCCCAAACAAAGAAATGTCAGCCAGCACTCTGCCCAGGGCGGAGAATGTGAGCGAGGGTGCATGTACGTCAGCGACAAGAATGGCGGGGTTTTGTGTTTCGCAGTGCGGGCAACGTCCCCTTCCGAGCCTTGGAATGGCCCCCAGTTACTGTGCTGTGGTGTAAGATTTTAATTACAAGCCCGACTTTTTCTGGGGAGAGATGTCAAGACTTGCTGCTGTAAGGATTTTTCATTACAGCTTGGAACCAAACATGAGAAACAAGACACTATGAAGACTTGGTTTGTCCCAACCAATTCGTATCAAGGTATCAAGATGAGCGCGGGAGAAGAGCTTGGCTATATTATGACCTAGGTTAGGCAGCCAGGCAGGCAAGTCCTAGACAGCCGGTCCCGTCGATCAGGTTTCCATTCGTCCCGGACAGGGAATCATCAACAAATCTCCCGATAAGGAGAAAAGGTTAGGTCTTCACAGAACAGGTGCTGCCATACTTGCCTTGACAACAAGCAAGTTCGGCCTCAGTAGGACCTTTATGAAACATTGAATTTGATTCATGTTGCAATAGGTACTCCTAGTCCTATTCATTGAAGATTCAACAAATATGGGCGTTGTCCTAGTCCCATCACGAGCAGTCATACCTCACGCTAGATGGGTACTACAGGTATCTATCATACGAATCCACCCATCAGGTAGGTATTGCGCCATGGATTGCAAGGAAGATGTATGTACAGTAGGCTGGCTCAATCGCCTGGCTTGAGGTATCCCAACGTCTGTGCTTCAGGCAACCTGTTCATCCTGTGTGGGGATGGTAACGAGGTTACGTTCAAGGACACCTGTGCATGTAACATGTAACATTTGAGAGTAAGTATGTAGCTACGCCGCCTTTCGTTACTTCTGGCAGGACAGCCCAAGTAACTCGTCAGCCTATTTTCAGATAACACCGATTGTAGTGAATGGAAATGATGCATAGATATAATTCCAACACAAGTATAACAGCCATGATACAATATACATTTCGGATAACCATCTAAAAAATATATGAGCAAGTTTCATATGTTTTGGCGAATTATATACCGTGCTGAACTCTATCAGACGAGCTTGACCTTTGCCCCAATCGCTAAGAGTGCGTGTAAGGCATGTCATATACACCCAAGAGGATCGTAATCTCCCTTGGCGTGTAAAATATCTTCTTATTAACAAAGTGATATCTTGACATGAATTGTCTTACCTCATAACCTACTGCATAGTACATGAGCATGAGCAATGCACATGTCAAGTGGTCACCCCACGACATGTACAAAGTAAAGGTATCTGCACTCTATTATATTGGGTTGCCCCACTGAAACATTGAGCGCCTCAATGCGCGTGTCAGCGTCGTGGCATGCAATTTAGAGCGCGTCGCGCTTGCAGCTTTTTAGGGTCCTTTGAGCATTACTTAGTACCTACTTTGGTACCAATCTATTTACTTGCAATGAACCCACCCATCTAGGCAAGCTTCGAGATACCCAGCATCCACCTTGCGACAACCAAGAGTGTCGCACAATTCAGGACACCAAAACATGAACCATTTTGCCGGATTGTAACTCCCATCATCTGAAGATTGACCGAGGCGAAAAGGGAGGCATTTCAATGGCTCCAGACACGGGCTCAGCCCGCAACAAAAGGGCGCGTCCTCAGCAAGACGACGAATCATCCGCACGAGCACAAAGTACCGATACAGCCGCTTCAGCCAAGAAAAGACGTCTCAATGGCTCTGCAGAAACGTCGATCGAAGCACCGAAGGGCTTCTCTGCCATTACCTCGGCTATAGGAAGCATGTTTGGGTATAAGCGATCAAGCAATGCGACAGCTACAGCCCCAAAAAGCTCAACCGCAGCAACCTCGAAATCAGCTTATGATGATGTACCCGACTCTGACGAAGAGACAAACCTTGTGCCGGCTCAAAACTCGAAGACAAAACCTGCAGTGTCATACACAAAACTTAATCAAAAGTCGGCGAGGAGTCCTAAGAAGTCCTCAAAGAATGTCTACGATGTTCCTAGCTCGGAAGAGGAGCTCGAATTCTCAACACCAATGGGCGAGAAGACGGGCACTCCAAGAAGCACAAAACGCCCCAATGGCTCGGCTAGGAAAGCCAGTGATAAGGAGGAAACCGCTGTGGACACAGCCGATGATACAGAAGAACAAACTCAGGGAACCCCGTCTCGCGGTCGCCGCCCACGTCAAACTCTAGGATCGAAAGTGGATGCTAGCAATTCGGATGTGCTGTCGTCTAGAAAGCCTGCTGTGAAGAATATTCCTGCAAGAGCCAAGCCAAGACAAACAGAAGCGCTGGAAAACCAGCAAGCCACAGGGCCCAAAGGCATCCTCACTCCCCGACACAAGCGCCGTGGCCGCCCACCAAAGAGTGTGGCCTTTGACAGTGATGATAACAAGCCAGCAGAAGTCTTCTTCAAAGATCTTCCAAAGACCAAGACACCATTACCGAAGTTAGCAAAACCACAGGCAGGTTCGAAAACATTTCAGACAGGGAAATCGCCTGCAGAAACGGTCTCGGTATCTGGAGACGAAGAAAGCCAGGAAGATGGCGAGAGTGAAGACGACGAAGTTTGCATCATCTGCTCCAAACCAGACTCAACAGCCCGAAATCAGATACTTTTATGCGACAATTGCGACAGGGGCTTTCACCAGAAATGCTACAATGTGCCCGTGATACCAAAAGATGACTGGTTTTGCAAAGACTGCCTCCAAGAAAACATGGAGGAGGAAATCACTGAGGGCGCAAAAGATGCTACAGACCAATCAATGGACGTTCCGGATATTGCAAATTTTGAGCATCACTTGCGTACCATGCAGAGAGTGCTCATTGATCGCTGCTCTGGCAGTAGACGTCTCGCTTTAAAGGGTCAGGGCGAGGCGTACCAAAAGACCTACCAGCTCGTCGAACAGACAGTAATGGCTGGCGAGGGCAACTCGATGATGATTATTGGTGCAAGGGGATGTGGTAAAACCCTCATGGTGGAGAATGTCATTTCTGAGCTGGCGACGGAAAGTTCTGATGCTTTTCATGTCATTCGTCTCAACGGATTCATTCACACGGACGATAAACTTGCTTTGAAGGAGATCTGGCGGCAGCTCGGTAAGGAAATGGAGGTTGAAGACGACTTGATGAGCAAGGTGAGTGGCACAAGGTGACGAGAAAACCCTCTGATGGAATGGTATTGCTAACAAGCATCTAGACCAGCAACTATGCAGATACGCTTGCTTCGTTGCTGGCGCTACTCTCCCATCCCTCGGAGATCACAGGAACGGATGAAGGCATAACATCTCGGTCGGTCGTCTTCGTCATTGATGAGTTTGATCTCTTCGCGGCACATGCCCGCCAGACTTTGCTATATAATCTTTTCGATATAGCTCAAGCAAGGAAGGCCCCGATCGCTGTCCTTGGTGTTACAACTCGAATCGATGTAGTCGAAAGCCTGGAGAAACGAGTCAAGAGTCGTTTCAGTCATCGTTATGTTCATCTTTCGCTACCAAAAAGCTTGCTAGCGTATTGGGAAATTTGTAAACAAGGCTTGCAGGTTGAAGAAGATGATCTAGAATCGGAAGGATTTGATGTCGGTTTAGAAGGTCTGACCGACTTTCAAAAATATTGGAACGACAAGATCGAGACACTCCACAAGTCACCGTCATTCCAGGCACATCTCGAGTATCAATATTACACGACAAAGTCGGTCACGGAATTCTTGACGACTTGCGTTTTGCCTCTGTCGACCCTGTCGCCCAGTGCACTCGATTTGAAGATTGGGGCGTCTTTGTCGAGAGCTGTTCAAATCCAGACCCCAGATTCCAAGCTTCACCTGCTTGCAGCGTTGTCAGATCTCGATTTGTCAATGTTGATAGCCGCTGCGCGCCTCGACATTGTTGCGCACACTGATACGGTCAACTTTGCCATGGCATACGACGAGTACAATTCGCAGATGGGCAAGCAAAGGGTTCAGTCTGCTACCTCGGGTATACTAGCTCTTGGTGCTGGGGGAAGGACCTGGGGACGAGCCGTGGCCGGGATGGCGTGGGAGAGGTTAGTGTCTCTCGGTCTCTTGATCCCGGCAGGCATTGGCGGTAGAAGCAATGCTGCTCATGGTGGACTAGAAGGGAAGATGTGGAAGCTCGACGTTTCGTTGGAAGAAATCCCCACAGCCGTCGAACTCCCGGGTTTCCTTGCCAAATGGTGTACACAGATATGAACAATCAAGGGCAAACACGTGCTACCGCGGGTGCCCAGAAAAAGAAAAATGCCAATTGTACTACTTAATCGAAGTTGAGACTCGAGAGAATCCAAATCACCAAAACCGGACTGCTTTCCAGCATCAGTGCCTCGGTGTAACGGGATCCGGCCACTGCGGTCCAGCAAAATGCCACAGTCGGCGCACTGCTGGTCTTGGAAGTCTCTCAGTTCATCGTCTCGTTGCTATTTTCGTCTTTAAAAGGCGCTAAGAAGAAAGCTTGTCTGTAACTTGGATGTGGCAAGTTCAAATACACCAGCCCCCAACGATTGCTCAAGACAGTAGCCATAGCAATGCACATTTGGTCTGTGCAAAGCCAAATTAGCTGACCATCCAAAAGTCCCAAAGACAGCAGTCATTGGTGAATCGCCATTGCACCACAGCATGATTGCTGGACAGAACTGATAGACGGATCCTTGAGCATCCTGTGGCTCAGCCTCCATCTGGTATTTGACAGGGGTCATGGCTCGAAAAGCCACAAGATGCGATCAATTTTGGGGGGTTATAGTTTGAGTGCAGAATGCTAAAGTATCCTTCTTCTACAACACCCCCAAGTTCAGAAGCATCTACAACATGTGAGCACTCTCAACCATCAAATGGTAAATAGTCTGCATCTAAGCCTTTTCCATCTATTTGATTCCTAACCCACGTGCCGCATCTACGTGCTAGTATAGCGACCAGCCGTATAAGTGCATCACCTGCAACATAGTACAAGTGAAGAGCAGGGGTCTTTTTTTTTTGGCGTTGATCAGCCACTCACGAGAAGGTCATTTCTTCCGCTCAACTCGTCTATCACTCAGTTCCTTCTGGGCTACCTCCAGAGACTTCTTTGTGATTGCACAAGAGGTCCGCATCCTGATCTGTTGGCTAGGGAATCCAGTCTATTGAGCCTTGCGTTTAGTGCCGCCCAAGAGTCCTCAGTAGTGTCGCTCGCTTACTGACGACGGTTTGTTGGCTCGTCCGCTTTCCAATTTACAATCAATAATCTCACAACAGCGTGACCAAAAGGAAGCTGACTGTTTCACCCCGTCACGATCCGCCAGCAGTGAGCCGCACATACCGGCACTCTTGTCCTCGTCAAGTGAAGATTCGATCTAATTCACCTATTAAACTTTCAACCTCCACAAATCATCAGCCAAGGTGCAGCAAAGGGAGGGGGCTTTGCTGCGCACACAAGCTTCAACATCTTAACGTTGACATTGTCCTGTCCCGGTCCGGATTGCCTGTACACACTTTGCCGGGTCTAGTAAGCCATGTCCAAGCGCACCACCTTTACCACAATTTCGCCGCTGCCGGCCGACATTGGCCGGCAGCCGGTACTGGACTTTTTCCACAACCACGAGGGCATGATAGACTTGAATCCGCTGGTCATTGAGCGACATCCTCTGCCGGAGCCGCCCCCGCACTGTCCGGACGAGGAGCGGGAATGCGTGTGGTGGAGCATGACGGACAAGATCACATACAGTAAGCTTTCTTCTTGAAGTTTTGATTTGAGCCTCCCAAACTTGGTCAGGTTCTCAAGTTTACACAAGAATGAGCCAGGCTGCTCTTCATTCAACCTATTCATTTTTATTCTACATGACCATAAAGAACTCGAGATGCAAAGTGCCTTGCTAATCACATATCCCTTGTTTCGCAGTGCCGGGTGTCAAGTCGGATTTGACGTACACGGCAGCCTTTCAAGATCTGCATGACGGGATCCGGACGCATTGCTACGCGCCCATGGGGACGCACATCCGCGAGCGCTGGAGTCTCGGCGGCACGCTGCCCGGCGAGCCCAAGCAGCCCGTCGAGCTCGGCCTCGGCGCCCCAAGCCAGGGCCTCTACATTCGCGAGGACGTCGAGGTCCGCTGCAATTTCCTCATGGCCGGCTTCGTTAAGAAGACGATTCTGAAATCTCATGGTGTCCTGGTGGAGCGTCTCGTCGCCGGTGCTCGGGCTCAAGCGGCAAAGTCATCGTCATCACCAAACTCGTCAGTGGTTGCCGGGGCACGCCCATCGATGCCTCTCAGTCCGTCGAGTACCACATTCTACGAGGGTCATCCGGCCGATATGCGGTCCAGTTCAGTGCACGATGAGCAACGCAAGTACTCTGGCGATGCATCGGGAAGAAGCACCCCGCATGACAGCATCGGCCAGAGGGACTCACCGCCTCCATCAACTCATAATCACCAAGCTCATCAATACCATCATCAATACCAGCCGCAGTATCAGCAGCAACAGCAACAGCAGCAGTCGCAAGCACAACATCCCGGGCAAAACCAGCACTTTTATGAACACCAGAGAGCAGCGGCGAGTGAAACCGGTTTGGTTCCAGAGTCGCTGCGCGCGGGACGGTCATCAGGTCAGTTTAACACACAAGGGCATGTGCGCCACGAGAGCGGACAGGTCTACAGTGGCTTGGGGTGGCAGCAGGCGCCGGGACCCAAGCCGTATATCCATGATCCGCACAGCCCTTATACGCAGCAGCAGCAGCAATCGCAACGACGGCCAAGCGGTCCAGTGGCAGAATTGGCTGGAAGTGAGACACACATCAATGAACTGCAATGAGAACCATGTGGACCGGAAGTTCTTCTTGAACACCTGCTTGTCTCTAATCTTGACACTGAATTCTTGCGGTGCTTTTTTGTACGCAACGTTCTTGGAAAGCTTGCCATGACAACTGGGATCTTATTACCATTATTAATAGTCATGAGAGATGCTGATATAATATGAGAAAGGGTTGTGTGTGTGTGTGTGTGTGTGTGTGTGTGTGTGTGTGTGTGTGTGTGTGTGTGTGTG
>NW_006917093.1:173900-188787 GCF_000516985.1 Pestalotiopsis fici W106-1 | reverse complement strand
GGGGGGGGGGATGAAGCTCAGACAGTTCGGCGAAACCACATGTGAACTATTCGAAATTTGCTTGGTTCCTTTTCAGGCATACGAAGTAGGATGGCAACGAATACCTGAAACTCGCTTGAACATGATGTACACCAAATATCTGAGGGCGAGCAAGAGAACCTATAACAATAGCAAGAAGGGATGAATTCAAAATCCTATTGTAATTACAACAGCTCAAAGAGAAAAGAACAATATTGTGCATCCCAAACCAAAATTTGCGAACCATGAGTGTAGTAAAGAACGACATTCAACTCCCCTCTTTTCTCCTTAAGCTGCCCTTTAGGTTGCCCAAAGATATCCATATTGATTTCCGTGCCGTTTACTCCGTTTCGGGGCAATAACATGAATGTTTTAAAAGACAAGACATACAAAACAAAGCAGCACCATGAACACTTTACCCTTTCCTCCTCTCATACCCATCCTCATGAGATCAAAAAAAGACATCATGGTCTCATCATCATTTTTGACGTCAAGTCCTCCAACAAGGTTGTGTTGGGAGTGAAACCCAGGTCATCCTCTTTTTTATAGGGAAATAAGCCCAGCGAATCCAATAATCGCGGCGCCCAACAGTCCCATGCTGCTCGAAAAGGACGACGCTGCGGAAACCTCGACAACGCCCGAGGTTGGCGCGCTGGGCGCCACATATGTGCTGGCTGAGGCGGCACCGGGAACTGTCGCGGCCTCGCCGCCACCGGAAGCAGCATTATTGGCCGGAGGAGGAGGGGGAGGGGGAGGAACAGCAGAAGAGCCCGCGCCACCCGTGGGACCAGGACAGATCTCAGAGGTCAAGGTTGGGGTGGTCTTTTATTTTGTCCCATGTGAGCGTGGGCCATTTAGGAGTGAAAAGGGCCGAGAAGACTTACGGTTGTGACAGTGCAAGGGCAGTTGGTAATGGTAATAGTTTCGCCCTCGGTGGCCGGGAACTCGACACCGTTAAAAGTCAGAGTGGTGGCAGCACCGCAGAAGGTGGTGAGCTCGGCTACGACCACAGTAGCCGTGACAGTGGTGTTAAAGTAGGTCCATGTAGCATTACCGCTGCTCGCGGCCGCTCCGGCGTCAATGATAGTACCGTTCATCATGGCGGCAGCAGTCGAAGATGGTTCGGTTGTGACCATGGGCGAGGCAGTGACGAGGGTCGAGGCCATTTCGGTCATGGAGCCCGTTTCCGTGCTGGTGTTGTCAGAGGTCTGTGCCGAGGCGGCGGCGACAAAGCCAAAGAGGACAGCCCTAGATTGCATGTTGAATTTTTGGGTCTGTAAACGTGAAGTGTCTTGGAGAAGTTTGAAGATTGGTGATGAATCCCTTCTGAATCTGCAAGAAGCAGAGAAAATGCAAAAGTAGCAGTGTTGTAATGAGCGACTGTAAGCGAAAGAACTGGGCAAGTCAAGAACTGATGACGCTGGAAGTAGAGCAAGATGTTTCCCTTCAGTTCGAAGAAGAGCTGTCTTTAAGCACACAGCGACTACGTGACGATTGTGTGGATTGTGTTACTGTTGTGCACGAAAGAATCTGCAATTAAACACTAAATACCCAGATTAGTCCAATGGACACAGTAGGCGAGGCGAGGAACAAAACAAAACAGCAGTTAAAGAGAATGCTTGGGGTGGACCTTGGAATGTCACTTTCAGCCAGTATGGAGAAGTGCGTTCCAGCCAGGGCGAAGCTGGACTCGTTGCTCCGAGACATTCCATACTCGACCACAATTGAAAGCTCATCATCCCTTTCACCAGGCTTCATACAGATATGCATTCGTCTTTTTAAGCTGGATTTTTAATATTCATCTCGAGGACCTTGGTATTGTACCGGTGTCTCTGTTTAATTTTGTCTTGTATATACAGGTGGTCGAGAATATGATTGGACAGTAGCCCGTCCGGATAGTCGTTCAAGGTACGTAACTCTCATGGGCACATCGAGATAATCGGAATGACCCCTCTTGAGGACGATTAATCATGACGCTTCCCTTTCCCCTCTTTCACCACAACAGTCGGTTGTTTATGTCCCTCCCCTCGCGTTTCCTAGAAAACGCTGTATTGCTTCAGCTCGAAAACCGAAGGCACATCCAGGAGGATATGATTTTCCTTCCCAGACTTCACCCCTTGAATGCCTTGTGTATGGGCCCGAATCAGCCGAATTGACAAAGAAAATGAACAAGAGTTTGGATAAAAAAAAAGAAAAAAGAGAAAAAAGACTGAAACAAAAATCCCCACTAAAAGGTCATCATTGACTTTCACGGTTGGCGTGGTGCTGGAGGAAACGTCTATGCTGGTTTATTATCCTTCCAACGCCATCATTGTCCAGAAATGCAGTAAAGTCTTGACTGTGGTAAAACAGAGCCTTGAAGGGATCGTATTAGGTTGATCGAAGATGAACACGCTCGGAGAACACATGCGTTGTATGCACAGAAAAATAGCGAGCCTGCGAGGCTAAACAGCATCGCCCTGGGTATATCGTCGATCGATCAAGCTATCCAGTGAGGATTGTTGGTCTGGAAAAGTCCTTCGACCGCAGCAGTCAGGTAGTGTCACTCCCGTCGTGGCAGCCGCGACAGGATTGGAACATTTACTTTCGGTTAGACCTGCTCTGGCTCCTCTCCGGAACACGACCTCCAGGAAGTCCGGCAATGTTATCGAAATCGTAGTTCTTGAGGGTGTTCTCGTATTTTGCGTTGCGCAGGAATTTGGGTACCGAGTCCTATGTTGGGGGTCAGCAAAGTATTTCACAAGGGCGAGGGGAGTAGACATGATGACATACACTAGCCATCAGCTTGAAGACAGCATTCTGTGCATCCTCGAACAGAGCCGTCACCTCGTGTAGGGTGTCGATCATAGCGACATCTTGTCCTACAGCCTTGGTCATGCGGGTGGCCAAGTTGTTACGAAGCTGGTGGTCAATGTTCAGCTCGCAAGGAGAGCCGGGGGCCAAGAATGCATTGTAAATGCCGTAAGCTTGGGCCATGATCTCCTTGATCCCGTCCATGGAGGTGGCATTGGGGTTCTTCTGGGCAGAACGAATTGCCTGCCGGCATCCCCGAACAAACTCGTCAACATCCAGATAAAATGACAAGTTCTCTTCGCAATGCGTCTCGCGAAGATTCTCACGGAACAGCAGTCTCAAAGCAGCATCATTCAGGATCTTGTCCAGACGCTGAGTGTTGGAATCACGGGCAATACCAGGACGTGCCGAGATGGTGCTTTCGCTTTCCGATGTGCGACCCCGGCCACCAGCTCCGTTGAAGACTTCTCGGCCTCTAGCCGTCATTTGGTAAATGGCATTCTTTGTGGGCTGGAAAAGGGCGCCAGACGACGAGTTGGCCATGTAACCTCGGTCTTGTTGTACCGACTCCATCAAACCATATTCGACGAAAAGGGAAGCCATCTCGTATGTTTCCCGACGGTCCACGGTGGTAGCGCAGTCCATCAGCCAGTCCGAGCAGCCCTTGCCGGTAAAGGTCTCCTTGAACGTCTTACCCGTAATCTTTCGCTCAATAGCCATCTTGACACCAGTCATTCCATCGCGATAGTCGCTGAGCGAATCAGAGTCGGCAGAACTGACGCTAGACTTGAGATTGAGGCCGTTTGCACCACAGAAACGTCGAAAAACAACCTCCATCGTTCCCCGGTCCATGACAATCTTGTCCGACTGGGCGTCTCTTTCTAGGATGACCAATTGACTGACTCCTGTAGCAACCAGGTCACCGATTTGTCTTTGTTGAATGCCGTTTCGAGAGCAGAAAGTGTCCAAAATGGCGACTCCCTTTGGCGTCAGCTGCCAAACAGACCCCTTCATAGTGTAGACTTGTTGCAGCTTGCCATCAGCGGATTCGATAAATCTTGCCTCCACAAATCGCTGACATATCGATCTTGCCATGTCCTTGGCCATGGAAAAGGTGGTGGTGGTTGTAGTTGTGACGATACGCGAAGGATCCTTGGGATCTGGCATACGGTTAGACTGCGAGAACTTGAGCGAGCCCAGGTTGTTAATGGCATCTTCCGACAGGAAGGTGTGTTCCACCCTCGTCAAACGCACTCGGTGTGCACCCAGTGGTAATAAACTGACGATCAGGGTCGAGAACAAGTCCTTGAAATCCTAGAGCAGAATAATGTTAGCGAGACCGTTTACTCAAGGACTCGGGGGCGCAGATGGGTAGAATGCCATTGGCCAAGAGAATAACAGTAACAGATGCAGTTGCCTGTGGTCAAAAAGAGGTGCACATGTTCGAGTCACCAATCATTGATCTTGTTCCCCCTTTGGCACGAAAACCCTGTTCCCCATTTTGCTGCAGAATGCGCAGATAAATGACAGTGATGATGCGAAAAGACCCATGTTCGTAACTTGAAGAACATGTCTGAACAGTCCAAAAATCGCAAAATTTCATCTTTGACTTACCCTCGTGAATGGACGGTCATCGTCCGTCATTCGGAGCAGCCTCGACGATGTTTGATGCATCTTTTTCTCGGCTTTTATGAGAATTGGCGGTGTTGTGTTGGGGTCCGTCTCGCTGTAAGGCCTGGAAATAGGGTCCCCCACGAGCGACAGTTGGCTGGAGCGCTTGCCTTCAAATTGAGGACTGCAAGGCACTGCGGGAGTTGTCGCGGCGGACGAGTTGGCGGAAAAGGCGCCAAAACGAGGAGAGAGATCACCGGCACTGGTGGGAGAGTCGAGAGCAGGAGTAAAGGAGAGAGGCCGGCTCAAGCTGAGGAAGTTGTTGTGAAGAAGGCTCAGACGAGCGAGTGCACTGGACGAGTTGCGGGGACGCACCACGGCGGGCTCGGCGGCAGCGGCAGCAGGAGAGTGTGGTGATGGTGTATAAGAAAAAGACCGAGCAAAATCTAGGAGACCACCAGGTTTCTGTAGTGGTTTTGTTGTTGTGGACGGTGACAACAGGGAGGAGGATGGAGTGGTGCTGGTGGATGCGGTCAATTGGTGTTGACGGGAATTGTTCAAGGTAGAAGCAATGGGGCCGTCGGGAGAAGCTTCGACGAAAGCCAGAGCCGTGGACGTGGAGGAGGAGGATGATGATGATGTGGGTTTGGCTGGGCTTGCGCTGTTATTACTACTGCCGCTCAGACTGCGGCTTGTGGTGGTGCTGGCGGTTCTAGTAGAAGTAGTAGTAATGGTACTGCTGCTGGTACCCAGACTCAAACTGGAGCTGGCACTACTGAGACCAGGACCGGGACTCGAGCAGGGACAGGGACCGGCAGAGGAGTAGAGGAAAGTAGCAGCAGTAGTAGCTTGATGAGCCGTGGCACAAGGAGGCGACGAAGAAGAAGCGGTGGTACTACTATTTTTGCTACTACTTTGGTTGCTACTACTATTACTAGCAGTAGTGGGAACTGACAAAGAGGTAGTAGTAGTAGGAGTAGAAGAAGAAGAAGAAGAAGCAATAATAAGAGGAGTAGTCGTAGTCGTAGGCGTGGTGGTAGTAGTAGAGGCGGTCGTCGCTTGGACGTGGTTGGCTTCTAGGCCCGCAGAGGAAGGCGGAGCGGGTTTGTGATCCGTGTCCACCTTGGGCAGGCCTTTTCCTGGCGTGAGACGAGAAGGCAGCGGAGAAGTAGTAGTAGCAGCAGCAGCAGCAGTAGCAGCAGGACAAGAAGGCGGAACAGAGGTGACAGAAGCCCCAGCAGCTGGTTCTGGTTCTACTTCTGCTACAGCAGTGGAATTAGTGAAGGGAGTAGTGTTTGCGTTAGACAATGCGGCGACGGCGGGATTGGTGGTGCTCGTTTTAGTGCTCGTGCTAGACGGATTCGGCTGGTTCTGGTTTTGGTTTCGCAAAGCCAGAGCAGCCATCTACCGCCAAATTAGTAGCCGGGCAAGGAAAACACAGTAGTACGACGATCGAAAAACCAGCCCGTAGCCCATTCACACTGATTCAAATATGGAATTAAAAAGGAAGACGCTTGCGGGCCGGGGCCAGAGAGCGTGGTTGAAGAAAAGAAAGAAAAAAATAAAAGAGGGGGGTTTTTCCAACTAGGCTTGATAGGTGCGGGTCGCCATGTGGTTTAGGAGGAGAAAGTCAGTTCAACAGAAGCCGGGGTTCCCCTGAAAAACGAGGCACCAGGGTCATGGAAAGGGAGAGCAGCAGGAGGGGAGGGGGGGAAAAAATGTAAGAACTCGCGTGCGAAGGTATCAGTACCCATGGAGATTTTGCTCATGCGGTAGTGTCTGTCAGCGCTCAGTGTACTGTACATGCTGCGGTCGTCGCCTCCATCCATTTTTTTTTTTTTTTTCCTTCCTTCCCTCCGTTGTAGTCATACTGTACGGAATCGTAGTCGATGATCGTCTCTTTAGCATCCGTTCATTCGCATTCAGCTCATCTATCAACCAAGTACCTAAAATACCCCATTCATCACATTCAAAGAGAACTGGCTCTTTCTTCTGTAGTACGGAATTCGTCTGGGAGAAAGAACAAAAAGGGGGGTGGCCATTCGGAAAGGAACCGCGTGAATAATGCATATGTAGGTGCATCGTGTGGTGTGCCTGTCAATATGTCCGACACGCCGCTCTTGTCCCTCCTCCCCCATCTATTGTAGTGCTCTGATTGAGGCCAGTTGAGTGTGTACGTATGTAAACGTATAGCAAGAATAAATTGAATAAACAAATATACTGTATACTGCAGAGTGCGGCCGACCTTGCTCTGCACTAGATAATAAATGTGATATCTAATGAAGATGATAGAGATTGACATACCCCTACAGACTAAGTAGCGATCTTGGCCTGGTTGGTTGGGGGCGAATATAAGCACCTGCATAGATATTACATTTATGTAGGTAGGTAGTGTTGTAATCAACTTGTGATAAAGTCCCGCCCTTTCCCATTCTATTCCTTTGTGCGTTTGCAGGCGAAATCTGGGAATGGGAATAAGCGGTACTACAAATCATAACCGGGAATGGGTTTACAGAAACGGGTGTGTGCAAGCGTTGCCATGTGTGTTGTCTTGGGGGGCGGGCCTTGAGAAAAAAAGAGGGGAGGTTTTCTTTTTCTTCTTCCTGCATCTGCGGCGCTAGTCCGTATGCTGCTGCTACCTGCTCTCGTGCGTGCTGCAGTGCGCACATGCTACATAGTAGGCTAAGCAGAAGCAGTTCGTTCGACATTGCCTGTGGGTTAGGAAGAAAAGGGTAAAAAATCAGCGCTCTGGAAGGGGCGCCCCCCTCCAGCTCTGGGGGCCAACGCCTGTAACCCCGCCCACACTGTGTGTCGGATTTTAGCACATGGTTTTGTCTTCTCCGACAGATCCATCATCCATGAATGGATGCACGCCTCCAGTAATAATACCTCTTCTGTCCAGGTCTTATGGATTTGCATTTCGGCCAATGGATATGTCATCATTGACTGAGAAGTGAACATGGTACCGCAGAGGAACAGTGGCTTGGTATAAAATGATGATAACAATAGATAATAATAACACGTGGGCGGGAGACTCGACGTTTGGAACAATGTCCCTCCAAGAGATGCTTTGAAAGAGCGGACGGACCCTTGCCCAAAGTTATTACAGCTTTGTCCAAAAATGTCGTGTTTGCAAAGGGCAGACTGAAGATACGTGGGGTGCGACATGGCTACCACTTGGCTACGTAGCAAGAGATAGATAACTCTTGTGAGCCAAGATGCCTGTCCTCCTCCTCTGTGTTACAAATCTTCACCGATAACCGAATAAAGGGTCCAGGAAGAGTCGGTATATTGAATCATACATGGTCTTTTGCCAGGTACAGATTACAGACCTGGTTGCTGACAGATGAAGCCGTAACCCAACCCAACCCAATCCAAGCAACCGACCAAGCCGGACCTCCTAGATACCAAGATATTAGAGATGATCTTCCGAACGGTCTGGACTACGGCACTTGCAAAGAGAACAAACAAGCACACTCAAATCTCTTTTTGTCTCCGTGGTCAGTCGCCTAAAATAGGTCTGTCTCTATCCTCAAACTGTCATCTCACCCATTACGAAGCGGGCATCCAAAGGAGTCACTAGCAGGGGGGAATTGCCGTGTTCTCTCGATTCTTGTCACCAATGCCGAAACGAAGGGGATCTGGGCGGCCCTCGCAAATCGTCTTGCCGCGGTGCCAGGTAGTGAGGTCATCTTACAACGGCTGACAGAGACAACATATGCAGCAGCCAATAATTACTGACCCGTTTGTTTGCGGGCATGAGTGAGGGTAGGCAGCAGCACCTCATCTCAGTGGCACAATCACGGCATAGAGGCAAAACCGAGCCACATGGCAGTGGTGCAACCACACTCGTATGCAGAAGGAATCTTTCCGTGGAAGACGTTCTATCATTTATTCCTGTAGCCTAGCACGATTGCCGCCTCGGGGCTTCCAGGGCGGCGATGAATGAGTGAGGCCTTCCTTGTATGTACGATAGTCACATATATGCCCGCTGATGGGCTGATGTGCCGTGCCAGTAACCCGATCGGAACTCATACCGGTACACCTTGTCGCCAAAAAGGAGAGACTTTTTTATTTGTTTCTCTATATTTTCTCTTTTCCTAAAAAGCTGACTGCAGCTGTGTAGCATTCTAACAAGTCGTACTGGGGGAGTCCTACCGTTTCGCCCTCGGCGGTGCATATATGCCTGAAGATTTAACCTCGCCCTGGACACGCTCGGCATCGGCTTATTTATTCTGCTGGGCAAGGTTGGGATTATTAGATGGACTCAACTCTACGTATGCATGAGTACTGTGTGCTGCCAGACGCTGACATACTGTGTTAGAGAGTGAGAGTGAGAGGGCAAGAAGAAAAAAAAAAAAGGTCAAGATGATGATGTGGGGTCGGTCTGATACAAAGGAGAGGAGACGGCGGCGTGTCGACAGGGCACCGCACCACACCACGCGCTCCCCAGCTCCACGAGCCAGCAGCGCATGAGCCACATGGTATGTAGGAATTGGGACACCGTACATGGCCAAACTGGGATCTGATTCGTCTCGGCCACTGATCAAGGTAAAGTCAGTAAAGCATGGCCTCCATGCGTTTTCCCACGCATTGCTGCCGATGGTGCCAGCGGGCAGACGAGGGGTCCACTTGGATGCAACCACAGGCATGGTTGGTACCAGCTTACTTTTCAGCCTTCAAATACCTAGCAACCCAATAACCTCCCAGCCAGCTTTGTGTCTGGCTCGTCTCTGTTGCAACACCGTCAGCACCGATTTGCCAGGCCGTCAGATCTGCGCGTGGCTGTCAGGGATCTTGTCAACCCTCGTCTAGTGCAACTTGTTTTCGGCAAGGTCTTTTCATACAGGTACATGATGGCGGCCTTGTGTGTTTTTTTTTTCTTTTCTGGCCCATCAGATCCGTTGCATTCGCTGGCCAAGCAAGCAGAGCAGGACATCGTGACTCCACACTTGTTGAGTAGTGACCATACTACGTTAGACTCTTTCATCACTCGACTGACTGACTGACTTCGTATCCACAGTTTCACGGGTCCGTGGTTCTTGAGCCCTTGACCAGAATTTGTGGGCGTGCGAACTTCCAAACGGGCGACCCCTACACGGAGACACCGCGGCCTGGGGATGCCGGGTCGCGAAATTGCAATGAGCGGTCTCCCCTGACTGGCTTCAAATCCCGAAAAGCGCTGAACAACAAATGGCCATATGAACATGACGGACAACAACAACAACAACAGCTGACAATGGTAGACGAGACGTAGGATGATACACAAACATTCTCCGATCCTCATGGACTTGTTGGCGAGTCACCGCCTCTTTGGTTTCCCTCCAATTGGGCAACATCTGACTGCGACTGAAGCTGAGACTGATGGTACTGCGACACAGCATAGTTGCCGCGATGCTATATAATGTGTTCGTACTAGGCTCGCTATTGGAGTTAGTCATAGCAGTGCACAGTAGTATAAAATTGTGTGGCAGGATAGAGAACAAACGCGGTAAAATATGTCCGAATACCGTCCTCATAATGCCCCTTCACGTCACTAAGCTGTTACCTGGCTCGTCTGGTCTCCAGCCGTCCGAGTATGGCGAGCTGGTTGGCTGAACGGCCACATAGGTAAGGTATGGGTGCAAACCATGTGGATGCACGTGCAGATGATGCAGCAAGTTGGGTGCGAATAAATACCAAATGCAGATGGTGGTCAGAATATCAAGAGACAAGTAGTGCAGAGCGTCTAACAGTTCAACCATTCGCAACATGAGTCCCCGACTTGGGTATGATGCTCATTATGTGCCTAACGTTCGCACTGGCTTAGCAAATGAGTAGCTCAGCTTATCTTTTGCTAATTCAGTAGATTTATGCCCAAGGCACAGTCAGCAAAAGACAAGCACAGTCTTTTTAGCCCTGTTAGGCATAAGGCATGCAACACAGTCTGCCCAAGTGGCTTGTTGTAGGTTGCAAATCTCGAGCAGCTATTCCTAGGCATGCATGTAATCACCTCAACACAGGACCCTTTTGTTTTCGTGAGGGTCGATCATTTTGCCTTTCTCACAAGGCTATCTGGTCCGGTGTTTGGCTACTGCTTGCTTCAAAAGCTTCCTGTAGTAATCATCTAGGCGCAAGCTCTGCTGGTCTGGCGTGACGTGAGAGGCTGCTATGTTCATGTATACTAGGGAAGTTGATACGCGGGGCAAACACAAAGGCTTGCCACCACCCAATATGGTACCGGAGCACTGGTTATCTCCTAGATCACAGAATTCCGATTCCAGGTCCTCGACGTCAGACGTCTTGGGGAAAGGGGAAAAAAACACTGGCGTCATCATGAAATGTCATGCAAAACCGCCACGCAGCAACTTGACGTTAAACGGCAGTTGGTTGGCGTGCGGCACCAGTCTCGATATGACAGTGATGCGCTGAAACACTAAGACAACCTTTGCTATGTTCTTGTTGCCGGAATTGTTTCCGGGAAATGGCGGCAATTCACTGAAGATAGTCTTTCATGGTAAGACCAAATAAGTCATGTTCGTGGCGGTAACGAGTCGACACCAGCAATAAGAGCATGAATTGCTCAAAATGATGGGCACAAGTTTACTTCTCATTGGAGCGCTTCTCTGGGAGGCGGTGGTTTTGGGTTTTCCAACTCTAATTCGTATCATCGGCCGGTTTAGCTTCCAACTTCAAAGACTTCCCCAGTTTTTGCAGCATTAGCAAAAGGGGCGAGGGGGTCATCAAGAAGGAGGATGCGGGTGAAAGCTCGTCTCAAATGCTTCTAGCGTCAGACCTTGTTTTCTGGAAGATCATCGCTTCTTTGGTGAAACTTATTTTTCTTTTCCTCCCTCGTCGCAGCCTCAAACATATGAAGGTCGGTGAGATCATATCAAAAAAAAAAAAAAAAAAATTTGAGGTGGCAAGACAAGTGGATAATTGCGCCAGCTCCCCAGGGCCCCTGGCTTGCCTGGTTGTCCACTTGACGTTGCACTTTTTTTTTTCTTCAACGACATGGTTCTGACAAGGCAAAAAAAGTTTATTTTAGATCCGTCCGCGGCAGAGCGACAGCTAGGTGACACTAGACACCGGGAATTTCTGATCGCCACGCACAGGAAATGAGGTGAGCAAGTTGCGTGGCTACTGGGCTTGCAACACGTAAGAGCTGTCGTTGGGCATGATGACTTATAGTACTAGGTGGATCACCTTGCAAGTCTATAGCCGGAAAGAGAATTTTATACAAAATATGGTCAACGTTCAAACAGGAAGATCGACTGTACTCTGTACAATATTGACAATGAATATCCTAATCCGGTAGCCGGCCGACTTCCAAGGTTCCGGCCATGTCGGCGAACCCCCAAAATCGTAATGTGCAATCTCGGGTCGGCGCATCGCGTTCTAGGTTTATTCTACGATCGCAAACAAGAAAAAAAAAAAAAAATTCTGGGCAGGGTCGCCTCGTGGCCTCGTGGTCGAGCGACGCCCACGGGCAAAAAAGAAGCACAGCCCGGCGGCCGTCTGCCGTGTGCAGCAGCAAGCAGCAGCAAGCAGCGAAACCTTGTCTGCCTGGCTGCATATCCACATCTCCAAGGTGCGGCATTCATTCCAGAAGCAGGACCCCGGTTTGGGGGTGGGAGAGATGGCTGACCGGGTATTACTATCTCATTTCAGATTTGGTTTCATCTGAATGGTTACTTATTGGTCTGGGCACCGTGGCCCTTCTTGTCCGATGGGTGTATTGCGCGGATATGCAGCGGACAACCTTATGATGCTCATGCAACCATCTTTTTATTTGTCCCTCTCTTCAACGTCTGGTTGGCAAGTTGGGGTAAAGGTTGTTGGGACACTGCGAACTCGCGAAACACTAGGCTGTCTCTTCGCTTGAGTTAACCGAAGTTTAGAAGTGCGCAGCCACATGTTGATATTAATGCCTATCACAGCCGTTATAGCCCTACCGGATATATGCGTCGGACTTTCGCAAACTTCATTAAATGCTTGCTCCAAACATTGGCCGATGGAAATTACTTACTGCTGCTGAATCGTACTTACTGATATCCCTGAGTATAATAACACCTCCGGAGAGATGCCTCACCTAATCTATACCTGCCGTATTTAAGTCGCAATTTCTGACTCTCGGGGACAAATAAGGCTGGATGTCGTAATAGGGAATGCGCTGCAGGCGACTTTGGTCTACGTATTCGCATTTCTATATGGAATGTCACAATCGAATGAGGCTATGTATCCTTTTTTTTCTATTAGGATGTATGACAAATGGTATAACTCAGAATAAGGGCCCGTGCATAACTGTCAATGCGAGTAATAAATAAATGCATTCGTCCTGTCAAGGCACACATACGGACAAGCATTTGGAGTACCAGGAGAAGAAGCGCAACATGGAGCACAATGTATGAATTGAACATTTCGAATCGATGCAAGTCGTGCCATTTTGGAATGATACCGCGTTAGACGCGTACTTGGTTGTGTGCTACCTATTACGGGCGTGACCACTGAAGCCGCGGCGGGAAACTCCCGATTACACGGCCCCTGTGCACTCGAGTGCAAATGCAAGCTGTACGCTTGAATGCATAATACGCTGGAACTTTCACGACTGATTGATTAGCTTCAATGGTCAGTAAATATGTTTACCACCATAAATGTGAGCGATATGTATCAGTTTGAAGAACAGGACTACTTCTTTGAGTAAACCGAATAAAAAGTGGGTTCTGTAATTGAATACTATCGATCTGTTGGCGACTCGGCGTGCAAACCTGCCGGCTCAAAGTACACAGTATATTTCACTTTTGGACCTGGCAACATGCAATAGACCTAGATAGGCTTAGACTCACCTGCGCTCCAAGACGAAATGGGGGGAATATCGAATGATTTCGAAGCTCTAGCTACCCAGAGTCGGACTATGACTATTCCGTACTAAATACAAGACTAAGTAAGCCGCATTTCTATTTCGGCGGTCAGCTCTCATAATGTTCGCTCCTCGCAACACTTGAACTTCCCACAGACCAAAAGTACTATGGTCCATCAGTCTATCTATCTGGGGCGCCGTTCGGCCGATATAATCACATCACGAACTTCCCTAGCGCAGGGCAGACGAAGCCGGCCATCGCTGAACTGACTGACGCGCAGCCGCTTGCTTGCTTTCGCGCGGCATGGCCACGTTTTTTTAGCAAAGTCCACCCCCCTGGCTTCCAAGGCTGCCACGTGGGAAACCAACGCCACAAAATCAACTTGAAGCGCTGGAAAGCTTGCTGATCCGATCAGACAAGAGGATCGACAACGGCGTCTGGTCCTTATTTGCACCTTTTTTTGCTTTTTAAGTGTAGTCAATGAGACGAAATTTCACGTTACGACGCGGACTGTCGATTCGTCTGGTTCGTAGTGGCCGGATCGCCAGCTAACACACGTGTGAAAAAGGGCGTTACTCGATTCTAAAAAGGACGGAATAGGGCTTCTCGAGTCATATTTGTCTTCCAGGTACCCGTACTCGTAATCTGGCGCCAGTGATATTCGTATCTTTAGGCATAGTGTAGATGGAGGAGGGTGAATATTCTGGATTCAGCATTCATCTCGTTTTACGGAATTTTTTCCTGCACAACGACGGATTCATTCCTACGAAAATTGAGTGTCGGCGGCACATGGCTGGGGCTGGGCTTGCTGGGCTGGCGGCTAGGTGCTTGGAGGCTGATGTTGACATGAACCCAGCCCCTCGGAGACTCTGACATGACATGATATGACTGACATACATGTGCCCTGTCACCAAGTGACTGTGCCGCATTCTGACAGCCACAAGGCCAGGAGCTGTGACGAGCCCTTGGTTTTTTTCTGTCAACGGGCGTCTTGCTGGCCACGAAATGCCCCGTACTCGAAATTAAGCATGCTTGCGTCCAAAAGACACGTAGAGTATAGTAAAACACAATACAGTAACTCCCGTATAACATGATGATAGCAAACTTGCGAGACTCCAATCACCCCTCCCACTCTTGGTGTTGATATTGCCCCAGCACGGATCAGCAACTGTCAGCCTTGACGATCCCTTTCCAATCCCTTACAAATTCGATGCATCCTATGGTACACTGTATTTCAATAATTCTCCGCAAACATGAACAAAAATAAAACGTTGCAGCGCTTGGGCCCTCAGGCGCTGACTCTGGTGCTGAGGGAGACAGAGAGAAAAGGCCTAGAGCCTCGTCTGGATTCTGGAGCACGGTTGCGGATACCATGTGGGATTGATTGGCTTATACCGGAGATCCATTATAATCCGCAAAACCACCTCCGCAACATCGTACGATGTCCATGTCGTTTTGAAACATTTTCTTATTCGCAATTTTTCTCTTCTCTGCCCAACTTCTCTTTCGGGCCTTCGGCATCTCCTGCATGCATGAAAGGAAGATTGCCAGCAATCATCCCATAATATTTTTCCCACTCTTGCTAATTCCCACATTTTTCTCCGGTGTTGCGCTACGTCGATCAC
>NW_006917093.1:155794-173800 GCF_000516985.1 Pestalotiopsis fici W106-1 | reverse complement strand
GTCGTTGTCGCTACGTCGTATCTACTTTTCTTTTTTTTTTTTTGTGTTCCTTAATTCCTCCACCAAAAAAGCTGCATGCAAGATGCATGCACCCCTATCAGTCGTAATCTTCCATCTGTGTAAGTCGGCCTTCTAGAAAAGCCACCCTGAGCCTTGGTGTCGCGTTTGACCGAAGATGTTACTTCATATTGTGGGTGCATCCGTCCATCCTTCGGGATTGACAGATGGGGAATTTGGATACAGGTTTGGTTCCCAGGATCACCTTGTCAGATGCTTAAGGGGGTTCCTCTCGTTCCATTTTCAAGAGTGGAAGAAAAGAAGTCTTCTAGAAGATGTGCTTATTTTTCACACGTGTAGCGTGTCCGCTGTGCAAGTAGGGACATTCCTTGTTCCTATGCTAAATGTACCTGAACATTTTATCCCGACGTCAGGTCACGAAAGCTCCATTACGCTTGTAGTGATCCAGGGTTTCAGCAAATTTCCCTGACTCTTGTTTCCTTGTGACCATGGAACTGATACGACGGTGCTCTCCCGGCCGGGATAGGTGCTTGTCGTATTACGGATGACTACTTCCTTACCGACAATCTGGGCCGGGACGGCTAATTGGTACTTTGCTAGACGCCGTGCGCGCATGACGATCGTGACATGGGAAAGCCGAAACGTGAAGCCTGGCACTCATCACCGGTGACATGGACGAGGTACTTACACACGATATGACTCTTGTATTCGCTCATGGCTGAGAGATACTGAAGTGGGCAAGTATGTCCAAGAACATCAGAGATGAAATATACTACATTCACAATGAGTGTACAGAATAGTCGGGCTGTGCTCTTGGTGTATCGTATCACTTGTAAGTATTCAAGTGATACGGGCTCCTCTTTCTCGCGTGGCATTTTGACGGTGAGATCGACTAAGACGGGTTTCAACGTCAGATCAATTTATCCCGGCACGACGGGAACCGCTGACCACGTGCCATGGAACTCGCTAAGAACGTCTTGTGTGTTTTTCTTTTTGTGGCACGTTTCCAACAAGTTCGGAGGTAATACCGCCGCGCAAGAAAATCAAAGCGTCCTTTGGGAAGGGCCAGGCTATCCTGACAAGGCTGTTTCTATGGGTAAATACATTCGTATGAGAGAAAGAAAGGTTCTTGTCCTCAAAGAAGGAACAACAGTGGGCAACTTGGGGGCTGAATCGAAGCTTTTTCGAATCCAGAATAGTTCCGCTGTGTGGCGTTGACACGTTTGTACACTACTCTCGTCGCGTGGCAAATCTACACTATACAAAGTCCGTCTACCATGGCGTAGTGGTGTTAAATTTCCTTGATTACAATCACGATTACTATTTTCCCCCTCTGCTGCCTCGGACCCCTCAATTTACCCTATGTCGTTTCACCGCCATTACCCTATCATCAATGGCACCTCACTCCTCTCTGGGGCCTTGTGGGGAGTGAGTATGTCTAGCGCGAGAAACCGCCGCCCGCTGATAATCACGCAGCTAGGCTTTTTTCCTCTCCCACTGTTGTGTGACTGACTCGAACATCAACATGGTCATGCTGTGTAAGCAGTGTGAGTCCATGTGTGTTTGTGCCCTTGTTTGTCACGCCCAACTGCTACCTACGTACTGCTATTGGGTGATTGCACCACCACCGCCTGGACAAGCCAGCCATCCAGCTGGGGCTAGGGGTGCCCTCGACAACGGTCTCGAGCGACTGTGACAAGTTTTCCACGTGGCTTATGGAGCTCTTCGGGAACGCCATTGGTTTCATTCTCATCTGACTAGACTCCCAAAGGGGGGGGGAGGCATGTCCCACAAGCTGGCGTCCAGCTGCTTGGCTGGCGAGAAAATGAGAGAGCAAAGGAGGCAGAAAGGCTAAGGCCAGACGGCTCAACGCGCCGGCGGCGACCGTCTTGGGGTTCAGGCCAACCCTAATTGCTTGCTTTGCTTGCTCAAGTCTCTGGCTTCTCTTTTCTCCCTCTCTTTGCTATAACAGGTTACAATCCACTTCGGATCGGAAGTCCACCGCTCTTGGCGCTCTCTTTCCCCCTCGGATGCTCGTCTCGTGTAATTGACGCTACCCGAGAGCCGCTAGGTCTGTGTGACCGAAAAGACCCTTGATCTCTGTGCTGTGGACGGAATACATATTTTCGACGAGGGGGGGGGGGGGGGAAATTCAGCATACAGCGGAATGCTCGCTTACTCGTGCCTGTCCATCGCGGCTTGGTTGCGCCCTCTCGACCGGCGTTCTATATTCATGATGTTGATATACCATTCCATCTAATCATGGTGTGCGTGCGGAGAACCGATATTCTTCCCAGGTTCCTGCAATCACTCTAATAATGCCACACTTGCTCCGTGTCTCTATCCGGCAAAGACCCTTGGGAGTCAAAGGACCCTGCCGCATCTAGCAGCCGATCTGTGCGACTTACTCAGCTATTTGATTGTCCTTTGTGCGAGAGAGGCTATGCCCTTTCCAGAATGCTCATATTCAATAATCAACTCTGGACTCGTCTGGAGTGTCTGTTGCAAGTCCCATGCTAGAGTGGCTCGAGTGATGAGTATTGCCTGCGATATTGCCAATCGACAAGGCTCCGTATGAACCCTGCATTGCGTGTAAGCCACCGAGTCTTTTGCAACACTCGCCACTCCTTGACAACTTGGCACACTGAATGATCATGGTTTGTCGTCATTACTAGAATAGGAAATATTATACGGAGAGCTATGCAACTTGCAAAGCCAGTGAGATCATAATGTTTACTACTGAATCTCTATGCTTTGCAAACGTGGGGGTAAATGGTCAATAAAGGGGCACCCACTGCTCTCCCGTTGCCCTCTGCTCCGTCTTCCCCGTCCTTCCCGTCCTTTCCGTGTGGGCATATGGCCGTTGCCGGCCATTGTCATAACAAATAGAAACGAAATAGGGTTCAGCGAACATGAAAATCGTCAGCTTCCCACAACCACGGTTCTGGATATGGAGGGTTCAAAATAGTCTTTGTGATTTGCATCTTGCTACATCCTGTGACGTAAATGCGGAAGTACGCGACTCTCGTTTCGAAAAGTGAAAACATAAGGTTTCCATGGCTCCCTCTGCGGAGTATCCCAATAAGGCTATCCGGACGAAGGTCTCGACACGTCTTCCGTGCGACGGTGTATGGAATTCAGTCATGACCGGCAGAGCTACTGCATCTTGTTCCTTGCTGAAAAAGATCTCGGTGTCGAAGACTCCGGCCCGCACTTGCCAGCCATCTCAACGGTACTGGACTTTGTAGGAGCTCCCCGAGCTGTACGAGTTGGGTATCTTGACGTTGCTCGAATATTGGCCAAGTGTCCGCCTTGATTTGGTGTCACATCTCGATTGTAACGTGTTGTCTTCCATGTCTGCCATCGTACGTGCCTCTCCTCGGCTCAACACTGGCGGTAAAGCCTATTCGCAAAGGAATTATAATGATAAACGCCAGTTTCAGAGGCACACTGGGACAATATCATGGGAATACACCGTGCTGCTTGACGGCTGGCCAGCCTGTCATAGTCCCTCGAGACGTTGACTGCCTGCCGTCTCAATTGGCATTTCATCGTCATAGCGGTGCTGCCGGCAACAACGTTTCAACGGTTTCAACGGCCCCTATGCAGCTCCAAGTGTTCAGCAGAAAGTCCAACATCATTTCTGAAACTCTAAAAAAGAGAGAGAAATACCCTAAAGTTCTGCCTCGGTTCGCCAACGGCGTTAAATGGGGTTTACGCAAAAGATTCAAGGCATCTCTTTGAATCATAAATTCTTGTCAGAGTCACACCTTCTGACTTGTGTGAATAGCCCGGGGATTGCCAAAGCCTGGCAGGGCCGCATGAGGCTGCTTTTCTGACCAGTCTGCCGACGTTAGCTTTACCCTTCGGCTTTCAGCCCAGCGAGGAAAGGCGGGTTTGCTTTCGCTTCGGCCTGCATGATTATTGGTCGTTTGTCGTTCCGCCCAGGGCCGAACGAGCCAGTCCTCGGGGTGGGAGAGAGAAAAAAATGCACGGCAATGAGTCAAGAAAGGCGCGTCTGCTTATGGTACTTATACCACCAACAGCAGAGAACAACCAGTCTCAGGCGCAGCCAAGCCACTTCTCATGCCGGCAGTCGAGAACGGCAGTGCAAGAAATATGTATGCCTTTTGCTAGAGTTTCGGGCAATCGGTAGGCGCCGCGAAGTTGTAGGGATTCCATTATCGAGCAACGACGGCGAGACAACTCGAGTCAACAAGAAAGCCGTCGTTGATGCCCCATGTACTGAGGACATGTCAAATGTCTTTACGCTGTCATCGTTCCGTACTGAGCGAATACATGTGAGAGTAAAGGGTGAGTGCCTCATCCGAGTAGAATTGCCAGTTATCGAATCTCATTGCAAGCCTGACGTCACCTGCTATCATATGGTTTGCTAAGATCTTAGTGCATGGAGATACAAGTCCGGCGGGTGTTTCTATACTTCCAAGATGGAGAGCATTCGACTATAGTATTGGAATGGACTAGACCTTGTAGCAAGAGCGTCGCAGACAGAAGCTTATCTTGCCCTAGGGCTATAGAGAAATCTAGATATTTTGAGATGGGCTTTGAACACTATGTCACATTGGCTCGTCTCTGCTTGGCCAATAGAATGAATGGATATTACCAAAACCGAAAAGCAATACTGAATATCGGATATGGTTTGATAATTATGCTCACATTGGGGCTTTTTGTAGTAGCATATCCCGATTGAGAACCATTTCAGACGTTCCATGTAAAGAGGACAACACATGACTTGTTCTATGCGAGTAATGAAACAACACATACATATAGGTTCATTGAGTGCTTGCCAAGTGATTGCATGATATTTTAATGACTGTTAAGGGGTGTGAGTAGCGAGTAATAACAACTAGACTTGACGATATGCTGGGATTCTTTCTGGACATGTCTTGCCAATCACGTTTCATAATAAAGTGCGGTGCACGCATATTCAGGACGCGCACCGGGAGATGCTATCACCTCAAATAGATTCGTGTTCCGGAGCTCTCACTGGGCTGAGGAGCAGTCTTCAAAAATTTGGGAACAATCCCCCGAGCTCAATAAACCATTTGACATGCGTACGAGCTTCCTGTTTTGGGGGAAGGAAGTAGAAAGAGAAGGGGGAAAGGGGAAAGAAGGGAAGGGATATAAAATGGCGTAACCCAAAGGAGAATAAAAGAATAAAAACCAGCAAGAGCTCATCGAGGCCCAGAACCCGGGTCCAGCCCGGGTTTGGGGGGTCAAAGCCGGAACCTCTTACCTACCTTTAGTTTTGCGAATTTCCACCTTTACCATTCTATTGGGGGAAACCTATTGGTGGTCCATGACTGGACTGAACGGCCACGGCCCCCGCCATGGAATTAATTCTCCAAGGAATTTCAATCTTTAAGGGATAGGAGCTCCTGTAGGAGCTCGAGAGTCGGATAGTGTTATTAGTTTTCAAGAGTCGTTCCGTTTTCAGCGGAACTTTCAGGCTCATGCTGAGGAGCTGCCACGCGTGAAGCTGCCGCCTGCAATCACAAGAGACATTGAACCAGACACAGGCATTTAACAGGTGGGAAATGGATGTTCAAACATTTCTGAAAGCCAGACGTAGCCAGGAGCTTAACCATTACATTACATAGATCATGAGTCACAAATGTTTCCTAGGCAGTTGATTCCATAACTGTGCACAAGGTATGGCAGTCAACATCTAGCCAGAAGCTCCTCCAAATGGCTGTAATTAACAATCCGTATCTCTTCTTTAATCTCTACGTGGCTTGAGTTTCTGCTTGATCAGGACTGGTTAAAGTGTTTACACGGACGAATGGCCATGGCCTGCCTATTTTGCAGAGATAAACTTGAACAAATGAAATGCTTAAAGACGACACTCCCCTTCTTTTGTTCTTCTTATTTCTTTATTTCCCCTCCAAAAACTTATCAAGCCCATGTGCTGCTAAGAACAGAGCTTCTTGGCTCAATTCAACAAGTAATGATGGATGGAAGTTGCGTAAAATCACCATTTACCTTGCTACGTGCAACAAGCGGGTCAGAATGTACCATAAGCGGTCCACGGGAGATAAAGCTCTCTTATCCATCATTCTGAATGATTATATTTGTATACATTACAGATCAAAGTCTGCCGAGCATCAATATCTATGAAGCATCTAGTGGGAGCCGTAATTTCGAGTTCGAGAAGGCATGTACTTTTAGATGGTCGGATACTATGACCTTCATGGTGTTTGATACATCATCGACCAAACAAGAAAGTACCATCCAGAGCAAAAACCATTCTGTTTTGAAAACATTGAATCAAAAGATGTCCAGCAGCGGGAGTTGACAAACCCTTATTGGCCGTATACTTTGGCCGTATACTTTGGCCGATGACGCTTGGAATATCCGTGCAATATTTAATCAATGCAAGTCTTCAGGAATTCATGTTTCCAAGCCACATGGAAAGATGAACACGAACAAGAGAGTGTGGTAAAATTATTTCGTTGGCAGACTTTCAGATTTGGTAGCATTGCTATGTCCTATGTTGCTCGGGCAAACTGCGGCAAAACTCGCGTGCAGAAAACCTGCACGAACTTAGCCCAATTTCCTCCCCATCAACAACATCCTCAAACAGGTTTCACTGCAGGGAAGGTACCGATAAAGGCGCAAACCACAAGTCATCTGCAAACCCGACCGGCCCTTTGATAACATGGGTCGCCCAAAGCGTAATGCTCACGCGGCAGCTGTCGAGTCCACCACGCCGCCTGATGAGCTCGCGGCCAACCAGTCGCTGGCATGCGTAATCAAAGCAGAAGGCAACAGTGTCTACAGCTGCTCTCTGCCCGACAAGCGCACAGTCATGGTCCAGCTCGCGGATCGCTTTCGCAACACCATCTGGGTCAAGCGTGGAGGTTATGTGCTTGTCGATCTCACGCCTTCCCAGGAAATGAAGGGCAAAGTCGAAGGCGAGATTGTTAATGTTGTCCGCGAAGAGAGGTTGTGGAGAAAGCAATCGTATTGGTCAGTCAGCACTTTGCTTTTCCACCTTGGTCCAAGCCAGAAGCTAACCAATGGCAGGCCAAAGGAGTTCGCCCCAGTTGTGTATTCAGATGAGGAAGAGTCCGACTCTCATGTCGGCAAGATGCCACCGTCTGATTCCGAGGATGAAGACTGAATTGGGCCATCTTGACGACTTCAATCCGACTTCTTTGACGGGGCCGCTTGCGTTTGAGTCGCAGTGACTGGAGCAGGGACGGGTTCCTTACTGCCTGCAACCCATGACATGACAACGGTAATGGCCAGGACACCAATTACAATAGCCGAGCTGGCTGAAGTGCTGGGGTATACGTTCCATGCCCATTCTTGCAAGGCCCAGAGGGCGTACTGGAGGACAGGGTGGGCTCCGCTTCGCCAGAGCAGGTACGGGGTGGCCCAGGCAATATAGGCATAGAATTGATAGTGGAGGGATCTTGCGAACAACAAGCCGATGATGTTGGCCGAGAGCATGGTCGTCATGACGTACTGGGGTGTAATGGCAGACGCTACGAGAGCTTCGTCCCGGGGTCCAAAGGGAGAGGACAGCTGTAGTGTTGGCCCAATAAGGTCCATGAGTGGGCGTCGAGACAATGCCGGCCGCAGCCATTTCTTGACCATGAATGCGGCAAGAACGAGGACATGGAGGCCCAGTAGAGTTAGAGCGAATTCGCGGCTCAAGAAAACATCTTCTCCAACAAAGCGCCAGTTGACCGTCCACTTGAAGAAAAACTGCCGTGAAAGCTCAAATGCCCGTGTCAGATAGCCGGTCCAGTTGCTCTGGAAGAAGGAATTGCCAATTGCAATCTGCAGCTGCAATATGATCATTGCCACCTTTAGACTGCCAGACACACCTCTGCCTTGAAACAAGATGGCAGCGATTGCAGGGAGTACCAGCAGAAGTGTCATCTTGATCCCTAGACCCCATGAGTAGAGCACTCCACCGACAGTCCAAGCCTTGCGCTGAAAGGCGAAAATGGCCAAAAAGAGGAAGAGGATGGCAAAGCAATCGTTGAAACAGCGCAAAACAAAGATGCTGTGGAGTCTCTTGGAGGCAATGAGAAGGGGAAAGACGTAGGGAGGGACCTGGGAACAGCATTAGCACAAGATGAATGTTTTCCTGCTGCCCTTGCTGGGAAATGTACCTTGGCCTGCCAATAGCACATCATCACGACCGCCAGTGTAATCATGTATAGAACCGCGAATATATACTGAGCTCGGAGGATGTTGGTTCCATTGTCGGTAATCTGGTAGAGCGCAGCATACGTGTACACATGCGCAGCTGGATAGACCAAGGGTCCCGTTCCGCCCTTGATCTTTGTGTAGTCGCGTTCTCCGGACATGTACTGAGCAATCTGTTCCATGTATGCCTTCCAGTCAATCTCGGTGTCTATGGGCGAGGAGATTGGGTCAGCAGCTGGTCAAGGTCGTCTGGGGCGCACCTCAAGTTGTCGCAGACGGGTGCAGTGCACTTTACTTACATGGCACCTTCCAGATGATTAGGGCGCAAAGAAGCGCGTCCACGACCCAAAGACCGATGGGCACAAGTTGGGACAAGACATGACGCCTGTTGGCGACGTCGCCGACAAATGTCACGGCTTGCGCAACAATGCCGGGGCGTTGGTCGGTCATGGTGAGCTTTGGGTGATGTCTTTGGTTGCTCGTCGCGCTAAGAAATGAGACAGGTCGCGATTGAGCCACGGTATTACATTACTTATTAGCTGGGCGGTTTCCTCGGTGGAGCCCTAGGGGAGCTTAGCGGGTTGAGGGACAGCTCATTCAGGTACATGGCTGCTCTCCATAAGAGCTCTTCTATAATAAAAATGGCCCCCACAGCCACCTCTATTAAAAATAACGATACTTGCGGTCATTCATATACTCTTTATTAAAACTTTTGCATCTGAAAATGATATGCCGGGTATTTTCAAAGTGTCATGAGTGTTTGTGATTTTGAGTATCTTTCGATCATGCATTTGTAGTGGGTGGGTGGGAAAATGACCGGCCAGAAATGGTTTTTATTATTTATGTAGACTTGAGCTCGACGTCGTTGTATTCATGAAATATGCCTATCCTGTTTTCCTTTCCAAAAAAAATCCATCCTTTTTTGCATGCTTCTTGAAATTCAAAGCTGTCAGTAGCGTCTATATATTACAGCTTGGATGGAGTCTGTATCTCGTCGACCAGCTCGACAACCCTCTCAGCGCATCCGTACGAACCCTGATATCCCCATCCAGCATGACCATAGTTGTGTACCACCCAAGTGCCGTCAATCTTTTCTCTCTCAAGCCTCACTCCACCCTCACGGTAAGGCCTCAAACCTACAGCGTGGCGAATGATGTCGAGACCTTGCACGCCCTTGCCATTGGTCAACTCGGGCACCATTTCAACGGCCCGGCGCATGATGCGCATGGCAATGTTGGGATCGGGTCGGCTCTCCCACTGGCCCTTTTGGTAGGTGCCGCCGAGAATGGTGCCGCCGCCATTGGCCCGCATCATCATGTAAAAGAGCTCGTCGTCGGCGTCGTCGGTGCCCGACTTGGTGATCATGTAAGGTGCCTCGTTGCGGACAATGACGAGCTGGCCGCGCACGGGGGCCATTTTGCTGTCCATGACGCCGCCGAGCTTGAGCGCCATCAGGCCCGAGGCGTTGACAATGACGTCGGCTTTCTTCCCCGTGTGGCTCATGCCCACAGCCTCGGAAATGTGCTTGAGGTTGCCGCGCTTGAATACGACTCCATTCTCCCGACACTTGCCAACGAGCCACGGTAGGTACAACATGGTGTTGATACAGATGGAACCAAATTCGCATCCAGAGGCTACATCCTCGGGAAGGTCCTCCTTTGGAAGCTCCCGAAAGTCGTCAAAGAGTGACTTGAACCATGGGTCTTCGAGGAACAGCCCATCAAAAGCGTACGCTCCATTCTTGAGTTTTTCAAGATCCTTCTTGCGGCGGTAAACGCGACTCTCTGTAATATTTGGTCAGTTTTGCCGATTATATGGACTAAACTGCGGGTATAACTTGCTCATTTCATGAATGCCAGCTTCCGGCACTTCCTTCGCCAGCCTGTGCAGCTCTGGCCAGGTTCGTGTTTCCCAGCGACTATTGGCTTGAAGAGACATTCTACGAAGTGGTCAATTTAATGCACCATCACTGGTTTCGCCACGTCACATACGGCAGGACATTGGCGCCGGCAAAAGGTGATGCATATTCGGCATCATAGTCGCCAGGCATGAATTTCGCAACGACGGTGACTTTGTTGGTCTTATCCTTGGACAACAGGTAGGCTGAAGTCAAGCCGGAGACGCCAGCGCTTTGGACGGATCCGTCAGCTTCGCAGTTTCCGCCAAGCTTGTTCGAGCCAACTCACCCTAGAACAACGATATTCGGCATATTGGAGGGATCTACTAGTAGGGACGACTCTAAGATCGGCTACTGGGACCTGATGTCGTCTGGGGTTGCGGGGAGAGCTGAAAAAAGAATGGAGAAGAGATCGAGGCAAGATCAAGAGCGAATGGGAGCGGAGTAGACTATGGTTTGCTTATATCTGTTCAGCTGGGTGACTTCAACGACGCCACTTTGCAGGCAACACCGTTATATTGAGTGGTGGTGACATGGAGCAATCACTTGGGAGGCGCGGACCGATGCCAGCCGTTATCGGGCTTCCGCGGTGGGGACTGCAAACCGGTCCGGGGCTCCTAGACTCGTACCGGGGGTTTCCTATCTGGCGCATCGTCAGATCGTCCACCTCGTAATTACGACACCTATCGGACGTTATTATAAAATGCAATTACGGAGCCGGTCGAAAGCGAATACGGGCCCGGTCATCGGATCGGGCTTTTCCCATGCTGCATCAACATCGTTTCATTACATGTGCGATCATGGCTTCTCAGAATTTCATTGGTTTGGCAGCCAATCAGTCACGCCGGCAAGAAGGCGGAATCATGAAAGCCGGCACTTGCATGACAGACTCCGAAGCCGATATTTGCATCAACATCCCGGTTCTCTTTGGTGTTGAAGTGCTTCTCAATTGACCTTACGCCTGCCAAACGGCGGCCAAAATGCGTGACATCATCGAGATACACATTTTCGACTGTTCCCGAAACGCGTATACTGAGCAGATGTGGTTGACATTCTGACTTTGGGACAAGCAAGACACAGCTAACACCGTATCCCATTAGTATCATGCCTTGCTTGACTTGTTGTCAGACTGCCAGAGCCCTCTTACAAGACGACATATATTCCGTACATTGACAAGACACGCCATTGTTTGCTATGTAAGGGAGAAGCAACAGACACAACAATGCTTGAAAAACGTCGGTCAATATCAAGACCCTCTGTATGCAAGAATGCTTGCAGGAATACCGCTGCCCCGAAGCTGGTCTCTCCTCAATGCCGTGACATGAAGCTGGCAAATATGTCTCATCCCATATGCTTTCCTCTCGGATGCTCTCTCTCGGATTTACGATTGCAGGGCACGCGGAAGGCTTCCATATTCATCTTTCTCAATCTCATCACAAGCCGAGCTCCACGAGGACCCACATTAATCATATTCGACATGAATTCAACGAGTCTCAGGGAAGCCAACCAGCAAGCAAATACACAGAAGAGAAATAATTAGTCCATGTTTCAAGCAACTCAGTGACCGTAGTGAGCATCATACAAGATGCCGTGTTACATAGTGGCTCATGAGTGTGGCAATGCGTCAGATATCTTGTGTGAACAAGGCGTTGTTAAATCATGTCTTGTCACAACACTTTACAAATGTTGGAGGGGGCTTGCTGAGAAACCAACTTGCAGTTTGGAAATCATGTCATCATTAGCCAAGCAGCCAGTGGTCTATATCAAATCGAGATTCTATAAGATTTGCAGTCCGGGGACAAACAGTAGAGGTAGTCATGGATAGTATAGGCGGGTGGAAATATCCTTTGAGATACTATTAAAATTGAAAAGATGCCTTTCAGGATCTCTATACGTGAACTTTTGCTATAAAGGCCTCCCGCTTTGCGTTGCGTTAGTAAAAAGTGCCAAAACAAGAACCCCACGCAAGCAATCAGCTAATTCACTCGCACGTTTGCCCGAGACTAGAGGCGCATTCTCGACATCAATGACGGGCTGGGACTGATACAGCATGTTGAAAGGATTGCATGATCCTCAACGCATACATAGAAATATTGGTTAGCGAGATGTACAAAGGCCAAGCAACCAACCCGAACCTAAATGATAAGCCGAAGCCGAACCCGAAGTAATTGCAGATCTTTTTGTAAGTGACCTTTTGGATACGACCGCGGAAGAGATACCTTCGCAACGCCATGCTCTTTATTCACTAGGGAGCTACATCAACGCCAACCCGACTCGTTAGGGACAAAGATCAGGTCATTCTTCTGTGAAAGTCAGAGACAGCTGAAGGGAACGGGACAGAAAACCCTTTCGACGGCGTCGGAGAACTTTCCGCCCGCGGGGGGAGGACAAGAACAAGATTATGCAAAACATTTCATACCAAGGCGGTCTGAAAGTCTGAAAGTTCCCTGCAAATCATCACTACTAGTTTATTCCCTAGGTTCAGAAAGCTTATGCATGTTTCCCCCAAACTGTCAATTCGGGGTCCAGATCGGGTCCGGGGGGTCAGCTGAACAATTATCAAAGGGAAAGCGAAAAGTCCCCTCGGCGCCGCTTCTTTTTCTCTGGCCCTCCCCACTATTGCTTGGGAAGGATTGTGCTATCATACGTACGAAGGATTGGACCAGGTCACACTAGAACTTACCGCGCCGTTGAAATGCAGGTGAGCTCCGGCTTTTCTTCTTCTTTTCTTCTATAGAGTATTCCTTGGTACGACTGGAAAAGTCCCGACTTTGTAGGCTAATTGATCGTGAAGGGTCCTGCGCTATAGCATCAGGGAGGGACACAGTAATTATCTGTCGTGGAGAAAGACACAAACAGGCTTCCCTACTGCGGCACGCACGAGTCATTGATGCCAACGGGCCTGCCAAGTTTCCCAGAGCAGAGCCCTTGTTTTTTTTTTTTTTTTTTGGCGCCCAGCTTTGCCCAGCAAAAGAAGATACCGTGGGGACTTCTTGTCTTCTTGTCCATTGCTGGGGACCGCACAGACTTTTCTGGAGAGATTCGTCATATTCGGGAAGGGAGATGCGAGACTATCAAATGATCAACAAAGGAGATATACGACTATTTCCATTCAAGTTGCACTGGACACATGAAGTTTTACTAGACAGGCCGTGACGAGTACCCCGGGTTCATTTCAAGCCTGGCGACCGTGTTTGCAAATCGTACGATGTACATGCTCAAAAGCCAAGATTTCCCGCTTCTTTGCAACCGAACAGCTAGGCCGGTTAAAAGCAAGCGAGGGAAAAAGTTCTATCATGGCCACTATGACAAGACTAAACGACCAGTTCCATGTATGAGTTGTGTGTCAAGTCATAACGGTTGCCGACCATAGGTATTCAGTCTCATCAATTAGTGCAACAAGTGCCGGCCGGACCGCATCGGCACGTGGTAGACATGAGGATTGTCCAAAGGGTCTCGTTAATATCGTCGTTCTAAAAGGGTGGGTAAAGAGATCAAAACCTTACACGGCGAAGCGAGTTACACACGATTCAGCAAAAAAGTGTCAGTCGAGTTGGATCTTATAAAAAAAGAATTTATAATGTCAGTATTCAAAGTAGTGTACCTGGATCATATGGCAGAGCGAATCATGCATACCTACCTACCTCTTGATCAAATCTGTCCAACACCCAAGCCCCTGGGTCCCAAACGGCAGTGCCAATCCGTCGGGTCACAGTCCAATCCAAAAACCCTTGACCCTTGGAAACCTTCAACTCGGTAACCAACGAAGTGGGCAAAAACCCAGCCAACTGGCACGCTGGCTAACGCCCACCCCAGCCCAGCCCCTCTCTTCCAAGCTGGCTTTTAAATGGGGACCTTGGCATAGCATTTGGATGATCTGCGCTGGCAGTCCTCTACACGCGCTGAACTTTGACCATGTGTACAAGACTACTTATTATATTCCTTGGCTAGATACCTATGTATGCGGCAATACCGAGTAGTCAGACGGAAGGGGACAATGGTGGGTGTCCGTCAAGTGAATGACTATTGACAATGAAAGCTTTTCTCTTTCTGAGAGGCCCCCGTCACTCTCGCTCAGTAACATGGGCACAATCGATTTCATAACAAGTTCCGGCATCGATGGGCCTCTTCCTATGCAAGATTAAGATGTCCGATGAAAAAAAGGCAATTTGAACGGTCAAGTGCTGAATCGTACCATGCAGACTACATCAAGCACACGCATACAATTGAAAGTATACTCGCCGAACCCCCGCGCTGGCACCAAGTGACTCTAAATTGGGGGGAAGCTGCAGCAGCGGGGCCTCACTACGTTGCCTCGGACAGCGCGGCTCTGGTTGTTGGATTTGTGGACTAAAACATTTCTTTTCGTTGCTTTTGCTTTTTTCTTCCCCTTGAAATGCTACACTACTCCTCACTGACCACAGACGGAGGAGCCTGTTGTCGTTGCAACCGACGCAAAGAAGCGGGGAGGGGGAGGAGAAAGAATGACTTGTAGGCGAGAACCACCTGGTCGGGTAGGTAAGATTGTATGTACTATGTACCATATAGGAGCAGCTAGAGTGGTGGTGAACAGTCTGACAATGCAGGACTGTACAGCACATTAGGCCCCAGAAACTCCGCCATGTACGTAGATGGTGCAGGTAGTCAGTCATAACATGATAATGTACGATGCGGTGTACGTGCGTGAGGGTTGGTGAATAAGTTAGTAGTAGACGGACGCTCATGTGTGGCGCCCCAACGAGACGTACAGGGCGCCCACCCGAGCCACCCAATGGGCCCTTTCTTTGCAAACTTGGTAGGGTCAGTCAGAAGGAGACGATTGCTGCAGTGGATTCGGTGGAAGATTGGGTCATCTGAACCCTCCCCCAATGGGCTGGCTGCGTCGGGATGCCCAAACCAGGAAGTTTCTGCATGCAGCTCGACTCAGCTCCCCAAGCTGACTGAACAACTGTTTTCCCTCAGTTTCCCTTGGGACGGATGACAGAGCCAGGTAGACAGGGACTCTGTGGGGAAAAACTTGTACGGCACGGCATTATTTGCGGAGCCACAAGTCGAAAAGAGCCTCACCCATGGCAGGGCCGCTGATTCGGCCGAAGGGGGCTTCTAGAGGCAGGTAGGCACTCGTGTGCTACTCTCGCTCAGCCTCCAAACATTACGTAGGCAAGTACAAGTGCAACAGTGCGAATGAGTGGGAAAAATCAGATATAACAATATGTGATATTTTTGTAATATTCGAATTCCATATCCATATAATAATGGCAAAGGGGTATCATGGACAACATGACAGAAAGGAATACTTTCAGGCTATATAACGGGTTTGTGTGAGATATATATAGACAAATGATAAAGGATGATGGTGATTCGCTCCAAGGGGTGAAAAAAGGAGAGAGAAGAAAACGCCGGCCGCTTGTATGCAGAAAATGTCAAGTTCCATCATGGCCATTATTAAATCGAAATCGGTTCGGTCAACTCCAGGTGCTCGAAACGACTCGATATTCCTCGTAGTATATCTGGATTCGGTTCCAGATTCACCACCCGGCGCGGCATGCGACGGCATTCCGGGCACTTTTCATGAGAGCAATTTGCGCATCTAACACCATCATCGGCATGCGCTGGGAAGTTTTCGTGACACTCGTGACATTCGTAAAAGGCAGACGAGGAAGTTCCGTCCTCGTCGCCAGGGTATCCGTATGGGTACTTCTTTTTCTTGTGCCTATCTTGGCGATTAGCCTTTCGTCGAATACATGATATTGCAAGAGCAGATAGGTGGAAACTTACGGAGTCTTGGGGCAATCGTCACATCGACGATGGCCGCAGTTCTCACAAACGCGCGTGCTCTGAGTAAAGGTAGTGTTGCACCTGTGACAACTCCTCCGAAGCCTCATGCGCGGGACCTTGTGTACCAACGGCTGGCCTCCAGTTCTGCTCGGGCGCGTCACCACAATCGGTTCGGCAAGGCCGTAGTGCGGTATGATGGGCGCAAACTGTTCCTGTTTCCGCATCATGGCCGACGTCTCGGCCTTTTCCCGTTTTTCCCTGCTGGCCTGTTTCTGAGAGTCGGTACGCTTGGGCGGATCCCGGCCGCATTTTGAACAGTAATGGTGGTTGCAATTGGGGCATTGGCTGCTGTTTCCAAAAGAGGTCTGACATCGGTGACAATCTTTGTGTACACGTACGCGGATCGGCTTCTCTATTCGATAAACCTCGCCTTCAGTCGCATGCCAGCCTGTTGGCTCGATTTCCACGCCGTAATGGTCTCCTAGTTTCCTGGCGCGTTCTTCATAAATCTGTGCTCTCGGTACCTGGGCCGCGCTCTGGTAGTCGGCGACATATGCCTGCGCAACTTCTTCGTCGGCCGAAAGGTCGGGGCTTCACATATATACAAGGTCAGCCAGATATGCTCCGAGTGGCAAGATGATTGAAATATTGGCAGTCTTTTCGCACGTACCTGAGCATTTCCGGCTCTGCTGCCGTCTCCTCTGGTTGTGGCTCTGGCTGTGGTGCAGCAGAAAGTCTCTTGGTGAATGTCTTTGTAGTCGAAGCAGGAGACGATGTTGTACCGTCGCCCGATTTTCGTAGTATAGTCTTCATCCGAGTAAGTAGCCCTTTCCTGTCTTTCCCTGGCGTATCACCTGTCCGTCTCGAACTCATTCTCGTTCGTCTGTCGGCTTTCGTTGCGGTGCTATGACGAGTGTATGCAACTTGCACAGAGCTTTTGGCAACGGGATATCACCCAGCAGCCTATTCTCCCCAGGGGTAACCCAAACTCAAAAATATATGCTCGTGGCGCGCATCTGCTGTCTCTGGTTGCGACTCAGTAGCAGCGGCACCGTCACCAGGCCTTTTGTTATGAAACCCTTTTTTTTTTTCAATTTGACGTAAAACTCGGGACAAGGATTATAATAATAATCTTCAGTGGTGCAGGCAAATCCCAAGCCGAAAGTTAAAAGCGCAATGACGAGACTGTCAAGGGCGCCAGTTTGCGGATATCCACTTTAAGTCAAGGCGGGTATGGTAGGTAGCAGACACGCTGTTGTGCGTAGGCGTCGAACGAGCGAGCGGATGGGAAGTTGGGTGAGATTTTAATTTTATTCTCTGTCGCTGCTAACATCAAAAGTGCTCGAGGGGGGTGGGCTTTGCGATGGAAGTGTCGTATGGTTGTTTCTACTCGGAGCCGTACGTGGCTTCGCAAGATGGAGGTGGAGCTACGGACCAGTGACGCGGAGCCTCGAGACCTTTTGAGAGACTCGAGGTTCTTCTTGGGTCGTTCGCGTAAATCGAGGACTTTTTAACAAAGTTGAAGATATCGAAAAGAGCGGGAGGGGGTGGGAAAGATGGAAAGGGAACCGAGCAGCTGGGTAGACGGGGTGATGCAGTCAGTTAGTAGCAGCATTTACAGGGTTCAAGGCTCGATTTCAATAAATAAAATAGTAGGTGCAGTACATGAACGTCGTACCCCAAGGTACCGAGCCTTTACCTCTCTTTCGGGGTTGATGGTCTGTTCAGTCAGCACATAGGCATGAGATTTGGGAAGGAGGGGGGGGCATCTGGAGTATGAGCAGGTGTACGAAACACACTGACCTACATAGGTATGGACATGTAGACGAGGTACCTTGCTGAATCTTCCTCCTGCCAAGGTAGAATTTAGCCAAGCAGCCAGCCCAGTCGATAGGAAAATCCCCCCGTGTACCCAAGTCGGTGGAACGAGTGGTCCTGTTCTGTTTTGCTGCTGCTCCTCCTGCAAAAGACAAACCAGACCCAAGCCCAGCTACCAGGGCCCTGGGCACCTAGACGGCGGGTGGACGGGAATGACGGGGCGTGCGAAAGTACTGTACAGTTGTCGGCCCCGGGACCTTAATTAGAGGCACCAAGCTAAGGTAAGCTTAGCGACAAAGAGGCACTCTTGG
>NW_006917093.1:139136-155694 GCF_000516985.1 Pestalotiopsis fici W106-1 | reverse complement strand
CCCTCTCTGTTCTATTCGGTAGCCGCGCCCCGTTCACACAACACATCATGTTTCTGTCGGGTCTGCTGTGTGCGAGTCAGGCACCGCGTTCCCTCCATTGACTGGTGCTATCTCTCTTGTGGCAGGCCGCTAATTTTTAGACTCAGGTCGCGCGGCGACGCTGGGCTGGGCTCTGATCCAGAGTCCTGGGAACATTGGGCCACGCACTACTGCGAAATACGGTAATGCTATGCGCGGATACCCAGCTCAGCCAGATGATGGAACAATATTATGAAATGCCACAGCCCTATCCATCTTCTTGACCTCGCTTCTTGCATGTCAAGCCATGTCGAAAAAGAGATTCTTCCTGTTTTGGTCGGGGACTGCACCATTTTTAAGCGAGTTACACAACCAACGACGACACGACGACAACAGCATGGATCTATTACGACTAGTATTGCTGGCTGCTGCTGATGCTGCTATTGCTACCGCTCGGTCTTCTGGGGGGAACAAGGTCAGGGTTCCCATTGTAAGCAAGCACCGGCGGCAGCATCTATGTAAATCCTAGGATGCATGAAAGAGGAAGAAACGAAAAGCTACCAGTTGAAACTTTGGAGAAATTGATATGTGAGGATAGAATACGCATGCAATCAAATAAATGAACAATACGAGAGAGAGTATTTGCTGTCCTTCATATATCTGATTGCAAGCGCTGCTGGGCAATAGAAGGAGACAACGTTGCTTTGACGGAAGAAATGCTCTTGTTTTCCTTTTTACACAGTCATCCCGAGACTTTATACATACTTTTCCAATCTCATCTTCAAGTATTGGCACAGATATGCACAATATTAAACATGCCAACATGAGCACATGTACCCACGCGGTCTATACATGTTTTATATGTATATATTTTTGGCATTTGAAGGTCTACACCAAGAGGCTGATTATATTAAAGTGGTTGATGAGTGACGCGCTTGGGTCTCGAAGTCATACGATGATGAACAAACAGCCATGGCTGCGACTCTGGACTAGGTCCAGGGACCCAGGCGAGCCGGGCAGCTTCTCTTCGGAGCAAAGACACACACACACACCCTTGCTCCTCTCCATCCCGGAGTGGGAGCGTCGCCCGAGCTCTTCACTGATGAGCTTACTTTCCTTTGCTAGTACTACGTTATGTACACAGTATCCTCCCCTCCAAAATTTGTAAACCGTGGGGCTGGAACCCCAAACGAGCGATTCCAGATCGACATCCCCCAATTGCAAATCCCGAGATTTTGACCTCCCCAGAACACCAAAAATGGTGGTACGGGGTATCTCATACATACATACACCTATTATTACCCATCAGGTGGCACAAGAAATGCAGACGTGGACATGAGAGGTCCAAAACAGGAAACGGAATCGTTTGCAGTTGACTGGCAAACTCAGTTCATCACTTATATTCTCTGAAAAGAAACAACCAATATGACTTGGAAACCAATAATACCACATATTGGTTACCACTGATAGGTTCAAATCCCGAAGAGAAAAACAATGGATGCGGTTATCAATCAAGAACGACGTAATAGCGCCACGTTGTGCTGGGTGCATTTCGCTAGTAGCACGTATTTACGCTACATTAGGACCCACGGGCGGCGCCTCCCAAAAGATCCACGGTTCCAGATGCCTGGGAACGACTCTGGTTGAAACGAGGTTTTGCGCCGCCTGGTGAAGAAAAGCATTGCCTATGCACACCTTTTGTTGTTACTTTTCTTGAACATTTTGATTACACCCGCCTTTGCATTTTCGTGACGCTCTGATTATTATGTGCATGGTCTCTTTTTCTTCCCTTCGTGGAAAGCAAGACTTAAGAACATGTAGGGGGGTAAAAGACAACCCCTCCCTTGTGGCCCGCTTCGGCATCTGCAAAATGCCATTGCAATTACGCGGAACTTCCGAACTTCTGGGGACAGACGCGGCCTTTGCTGAGCCTCTCCCTCCCAGAAGCTCTCATGCAGGAGTCGAGAATGTAGATATATACCTAGATGCGTACCTCCTGCAAGTCCACAACAGGACTGGAAGAAAAGGAAAGGGCATTGACTTGCTCAAGTCTAGTATTCTCAAGTACATACGCATGCATTGAAATTTTTACGAATTGGCCTTGTTTGAACAACTGCCGGTGCCAGCGACAATCGGCAACAATTACCGTCGTAACCTAGCCCATTGGCACATGCACATGTTCTGATGTGATTCGCGTGAAGAAGTCCTAAAAGAGCCTTCCCTTCAAGGGGAATCAAGTGTGCCACCTTGAGTACGACGTCTGCTTGCTATGTGGGAAAGGGACCGCCCGTTGCAAAAAGGCAAGGGCAACAAACAGGGTGTGCACGGTGGCCTTTGTAACGAGATTTTTTCTCCCCCGGAAATTTACCATCTATGGACAACGAAGGCGAAGGACGATTTGAGCTCGTCAACAAGCGGACCCCAAGAGGAGGATCAACCGCGGTCCGAGAGAACAGGGGGGAAGGGGGTTTGGCCCATGAAGGCCACGGGAATAACCATATATGCCTACAATTCGCTCTCGTGTCTCATGTAGTATCAAGAATGCACCGGAGCCGAAACGACGCTTAGGCAGGAGAGAGTAACAAAATCGGTAGATGCGGCGCTTCTACTGTAATCTCCTATTGCATGGGAGGCAAAAAGGAAAAAGAAAGAAAAAGATGATGGAGCGAGCACGTTCATTCGAACCCCCAAATTTCTGCAAGTGGACTCTTCCCGACAGTCTGGTTTCCACGATATCACATTTGGGGAGCGTTGTATTTTTGTTTTCTTATTTCTTATTTTTCTCCTCCGCACGAGACGAGCTGAGCCGTTTGCCTATTCTCCGCGCTTGGCCTTGTCCCATCCATCCATTGATCCATCTATTCCCTTTTTATTCGGCTTCCCGAAGCGCTGGGACGGTTGATCCCTGGCAGACTGGCTGGCTTGCTTACTGCTGTGGAACCCCCGCCCCCGTACAACAAATTAAAACCAGCAAGCCGAACATTTGGAGTCTTGGGCTTTTATCCTCTCTCTAATTCCCTATGTTGGCCCCGACTAGGTTATAACTCTCTCGTCATGTCCATGTACTATATATGTGATTGAGGCAATTGGTCAGTATAAAAGGTGGGTATGAATGCAATATAGTCATTTGTGCATACCATGAAATCTCAAGTAAGAACTAGATGGCACACACATGTACGTACGTACAAACATTGTACACTAGAGAGAGTAGTGGGGTTTGTTGGATTCGGTTGGCTGGCTTTCGGAAGGATTGTGTATCTGATCTGATCTCAAAGCCCGGCACCTTTACCGACCAAAAGAACCAGTCACAAATACCTACTTCCCATCCTTGGTTTGATTACAAACCTTCCTTCGGGCTTTCTGAAAGAATAAACGATGAATCCCTCATTACTGTGTACTCACAGTACGATCCCCTCCTCATCACCTGAGCTCACTCTGCATGGGACTTTCAGACCAGCCTTGAAGTGGGAAGAGGCTGGTCGACAAGTTGACAAGTGCTCAATTTCTTGTCAGCACAAGCGGGAATGCAATATACACGTTTGAATCATCATATTCCACAATGTGATTGATTTTGCTGTTAATCTCACCGCTTCATCCAACAGTCGTCATGCCGTTGATTGACAAACAGACCCTTGATGGACGGCTACAACGGGAAGGGCTAGTAAGGCACTTTGAGCTGAAAGAAAAGAGGGTTTGCCCCCAAACCTGAAGTAGGCAATGTATCGTAGCATTTTACGCTTTGTTAGCCATGTGCGATTAGCATCATGCCATTTTGAATGTTGTTTGCGCCTCTCATGCATCACCAATCCGGATTCCCATTGGCTCCCCCAGTCTAAATGATCGTCGAACCCAGGTGGCAAGGTGCGCAGTATTCTCGAATACTACACAAGGCGTGGTCAGCTCAGCCAATCGAATAGGAAAGAGTGCCTCAGTTCTCACACGAGGGCGTAGAAACCCAGGCTGAAACCCCATGGCATTGCTGGAATCCCATTCGATTGCGCAATGGAGTATATGCGCCGTGCGAACCACACACATATTTTTAGCGATCTTGCTCTTTACAGTTATAGATCTACAATGGGAATCCCTCGACTGGTCATCAAAGCATTACCAGAAAAGGGAGATCGACGCGGTTCAAAAAGCATTACCGTGCATATGTGATATTGAAGCCCCCTCCCCCCTCTCTCTTTCCACCCTCCAAGTACCGACTGGCGCCGTCCAATCGAAGCTTTCCGTTTATTCTTGTTGGTTCTTTGTATTACTTCAGTACAAGTGCCGGACCCCAAACCAAAAATTGGTTCGACCCAGTCAGTGCCAGTCCACCGGATCCCAAACTCTCCTTGCTTTGATGGAGACGGCATCCAACCCGATAGACTGGAAAGTTTCTGCCTTCATGCAGAAGACGGGAAACCGCAGCAAAGAAAGATATTACCCATTCAAGTGGGTGTACAAAGTACGATTGCATTCCTTTGGTTTGTTCCTCGGCTCCATGTAGCCGAGCCTATCTTTGACTGAAATGCTTAATCTCGAAGGAAAAAAAATCGTACGTTGTCTCAAGAATAGGAATACTAGAAACCGGGTCACAATGGACACACATTTACATTCCACAAGAATCACCTCTATTCTGCTCATCTAGACTTGGAAATGTATGATATCATGTTGTCCAGTGCAAGAAATGATTAAACCTCAGTGCCTGTCGGGTCTAACAAAACTTACGCTGGATGACAAGATGTACTCTACATCCACATCGCAACCAGCCCCTCTAAAGGCAACCCGGACCCAAAAAACCGTAAACTATTGGTTTGTGTTTGTCTAAGACTAGCCCTTGGTAGCTCCAGACTGCCAATTCTTTTCATTCGTCCAAATGCGACGAACGGGCAGATGCTACTATACATTTCAACCCACCCCTCTTCTCTCTCACAGACACACACTCTCTCTCCTATGGGCGACTAGGGAAGAGTTCATGTCGAGTGCTCGCCCTCAGCAAGGATTCAAAGATAAACCCCCCGTCAAAAAGGAGGTTGTTCTAGCCAGAAACTAGTCTTGATCGATCATTGGTGTCATCGGTGTATACGGAGTTCGCTTACAGATAACATACGCGCTTCTTCTTCTTTCTTCTCATTTTTCAGCCTCACTTCGGCGTTGGGGGGTAAAGGCTTGGCGCTGGAAATCTATGGGCAGGAGATTTTCTGGATCAACTCTAGAAGCGTCTATTTCTTTTTAGTTTTCTTGATATGTAGAATGCTCAAAAGGTATCGACAGCCCTATGTGACCTTTCCCTTTTCAATCCTTTTCTCACCCCCCACCTCCTCTTTCCCTTTGTCTACGGCCGTTATATTTCTTGACTCAGCTACAAAGTACTAACCCGTTTTTGCTTTCCTCGACCACGTGTTTGTTGCCATGCCATTCACCCACTGGGCTGAAGAAAGGCTACCTGCATTTTCTTCTTGTGTCTTGGAAAACGACGCCCCGCCCCGTGGTTGACTTTGACGTCCTTGGCTTGTTTTTCCTCTTGTGGCGTCATCTAGTCGGATTACATGAAAGTACTTCGGCAGTTTTCTAGTTTATTGCAGTGTATCACGGAGGGTAAGGCCTCTGGCATCGGCTACCTGCATGCGTCTAGAATCACTTGACTGATGGTTCACAATCGTTTGCTGATGTCGTCGATGAGAGATCTACAGCTATTCTCAGATCCGTCCGCCTCGTCATGGTCGCTAGGCCAGGATCTGGCTGGCTGGCTGGTTCTCCCCTGGTTGGCCAGTAGCAATGAATGTCATGTATTTCTCATACACTAGTCTAATTCTCACCTAGACATATCGATCACAACCTTGGTGGCCATCATTACCAGTTGGGGGAAGGAAAAAGGGAACAGACTGGTCTCGCCCAAAACAAGTATGATGGGAGTATACTACAGACCTATCAACAACAGCTAATGAGCCTCCAATGCGAGCTCCCCATCAGACGGCCGTATTCATTTCGGCCGAGCCATGTTATTCATTAATCCTCTAGTCTTGCCGTAATTATTCCCTAATGTCTGGACCGAAGCTTAGAAAGAATCCGTCGGGGACGGCGGTCGAAAGAGCCTCACGACGATTCTGCTTTCGCCGGTCAGTGGCTGTGCTGAGAGTTTCTAGGCGGGTGTTGAGATAGGATTGCACGTCGCTAACAATGCCCCTGCTCAGCGCAGCCTGGAAATTGGCCAAATCAATAATAGGCAACAGTTTTGCGGCCTCGTAGAATCTGCCACGAATCGACGTCTCGTCCCTGTCTTGGTTTTGTGAAATAAGAACCCAATCAAAACGGGTACCCGCACGCTTTCTGATCTCACTACGGAATTGCTGTTCGCGAATCATGGCGGCAGGCAGTGGGCCGTGGGTGGGCATTGGTTGCTGCATTGCTCTCTCCTCGAGCCGATAAATGTCTCCCACGAAATGGAGACCGTCCGCGGCAACATAGATCTCGCGCAAATGCATGACGACAGGTAGACTCTTGATCCACGTTGGATTGTTCTCGTTTGAACGCAGCCGGTAACGAACAGCTTCATTCACACAGATGCGCTCGGCTCCAAGGAACAGCCCACCGACACTTTGCTTGTTGGGATCTATTGGGTTGATAGCATAGTTGTTGAAGGTCGAGTAAGAATCATTAATCTCGGCGACCGCCAGCTTGCTTGCCTCGAGTCCGAGCATTTCTTGCTTCTGCCGGTCACCACCCGCGTATTGGCTGTACTGATGCCAATCAACCTGGCTCATCTTACGGCCCTGTATCTCTCTCATGTTGACTATAGACAAATGATCAGCTTCCGAGGTTGTAGTAATCTTGACATGTCAAGTGAAAGACAAAATTGATGCCTCGAGGACATGGACTCACCAGGAGGAACACTAAAGGCCAGGTAGGGCCGCATATCAGGCTCAGTCTTCAACACATTCTCTAACTGAATAGCTGAATGTGCCAAAGGCTTGATGAGACACTTGGGTTGATCATTGCCAGCTCCATTTGGTGGAACAATCTCGAGGACAACACCCAGTCGCCAGGCATTATTATTCTTGTACCAAACAATTTCACCTTCCCGAAATATGACAATCTCCTCAGGAGAGGGCCTCGCCTCTGTCTGAATCTGAGTCAAGTTTGAGGAGCTCGCAGCGTTCACTGGTATATGAACAGGTGTTTGCATATGGGAAGGTGTAGGTGCCGGAACCGGAGTTGGAGCCGGTGCTGCAGTAGAGACCGCAGCGGCAGGCGCAGCAGGAACAGGGACAGGAATCGGCTGCTGCTGCTGTTGCTGTTGTTGGTGTGGTACAGCTGCTGGCTGAGGCTGGACTGCAGCTCTTGGAAGTGCTTGAGATTTGTTGACAGATGAAGCAGAGGCGGACCTCCTCATCGACGTTGCCTGCAAAGCCGGTGACGCAGCAGGGGATCCGTGGGCCGAAACTGGTCCGGTGGCTGCCGTTATCCTCTTCTTCAGAGCCTCGGGCTCGTGCTTGGCGCTCTTGTTACATAATTTGCAAGCACAGTCTCCCTGATCATTTGATCCACCTATGATCCATATGAGATGATGAAAGAACTCGTTGGCAGTAGCATAACTTCTCGGATTCCCGCTCCTATCACTAAGAGGATGCCCGTAAATGAAGTAGTCGTGGTTCTCCCTTTTGTCCTTGTCCGCCTTTGTCTCTGTAAGATGACTGTAAGTATGGTTCATCAACGTGAGAGGAGGGCGCCACCCACTGGGCTTTCTTCGAATATGGTAGTTTTCTGGCAATTCCTTCAAAATGTAGTTGCGAGCTTTTATAGAATTAGTAACGGCCATATCAGCAGCGGTGCCAAGGGAGCAAGCATACTTCGAGCTACCGGATCCCTTATCAAGAACTGATCTCGCAAGAGGCCCCCTAGCTTGAGTAGAAACTCTTGGTATTTCCGCTTGTCAATCTCGGAGTCGTCTGGATTGAGCCTTTCTGCTGCCTTGTATTGCTCTTCCGGCCAAAGTTTGCCATCGCTACTTGTCGATCTGAGTGCAAATTCGAAGACCTGCCTTGACGGGTTGAGTTGACCGCCTGCCCCAGCGACAACAGCAGCCATGGCTTCAATGTCGCTTTCTCAACCACACGACACGGGGCGACCAGCCGACCAGCCGACCAGCCAAGACAATGCCCAAATCGCGGCTCGACCAATTTTGCTTCAGCTCTAGTGAAAAGGTCTTGACTCTTGGACAAGTATCTCAGCAAGTCCTATAGGTCTGTACTTGACGATACTACTCGTTCCAAGTCGGCGGGCTGCAGTGTCTGGCTCCTTTGCCTGATCGCTGGCCTCGCAAGTCCAAAAGGCTGCACTTGATGCCAGCAGACAGATGTGGATACGCTAGCGTGAAGCGTTCCGACGAGGCTGGTGAAGGGGTGCTGTGCTGATCCTACGGAGAGTCCAATCGACGCCCCAAGCTAAAGATAAACGGACTGATATAATTCCACAATATCTCCTGGCTGTTAATATCACGGTATAGTGATGAAGTGATGGCTGTTTGGTGCAATTGACGCCGAGAGGCGTTGGAATGAAGTTGTTTTGTCTAGCAAACGGGGGCTTCAAGCTGTCAGAGTCGCTGCACGGAATTTGTATGTGGGCGCCACTTTTCTATCTGCAAGTGTAAAGAGCGACTGGGCTAACCAAATTTGGACTTGCGTTTTGGCGCGTCGCTGGCTTTCTGCCCATGAATACAAAGTCAAGTAAATGAGCAAAATTGTATTTGGTTCGTGCAGTTGTTTTTACATCAACTACAGCCACAAGACCCCGAGTACATAATTCCCCAGCATATTGATTACAATTGTCAATAAAGACAAACTTGCTATTCTGGCCTACAAGCAATGCACCACGCCACTTGGTCACAGGTTCTCACACAATATGCCAATCCAAGGCTTTCACCATTGAACATGACTTGCAGTTCAATGAGGCCGAAGAGATCGAAGAAATTGAGTATTGGGTACCGGATTTGCACCTGCCAAAAGGGAAACCATTTGAGATGGGTTACAACCTGTTATCTCCATCTAGTCAGGGGCCAAGAGGAAGAATACCTAGAATGGGGCATGAAAATGATAAAAGTCTATTGGTCTCCTACTCGTCTCCAACGCAATGTCCCATGGGCACAATGGCCAAGTCGACAAGAGGCATACGGCACTGGGCGCCTAGAATATATCTAGAGTTCTGGGTTAATCACACTGCAGAGGGTATAAGTGCGCACGGAGCCACAGAGTCAAAGTTACCACCGAATCCATATCCTGGCTCACTTGAAATACATGTGATTGTATTTGATGATCTACCTACCTTGCCATGGACTATCCGAGTAAAATACTACGTGTGTAAATGTTGGACACTGTGACAAATGCATTCAAGTCAGCCAATTCAGCCCTATCATTCGAGGCAGCGTGTTTATCCACATGCAGCGGGGGCGTGCAACATCGTTTGAGTCTAACGAATGGAGATCCTTGAATATGAGAGCTTGATTTCCCGATCTGATCGGGAAATTCAACTTGCCGCCACATTTATATCGTTGCTGCTGATCCCGTTGTCGGAGACTATATTATTATAATGCCTGAGTTGCACGAGATCTTTTGATAAATCCACAGCAAAAACATGATAAGTAGACGAAATTTCATGTTAGACTGTGTGGTCCTTTACTTTTTCTGTGAAATAGCAGGCGAATAACAAAAGTTTCTGTATGCCAAGATCCCCCTGATTCTGCGCATGCTATAGTCGACTCTTACTCCTCTAACACAGCAACCATGGTATCAACGGTATGTGTTTACATGAAAAGTTCAGTGTAAAAGAACATGTCGGTGGTCTCTTTTGACTGATATATCAAAAGCATTGGGATAGACTTGTGCGCTTCGTCGCAGTTGAAGACAATCAGATTTATATTGGGGAACCCACAGACACAGAAGTAGATGGTATGTATAAAAGACGGTCACCTCATTGTCGCAACGTCTCAGTCCTGAAGGAATTGATGCTTACAAGTCCGGCAATGCCAGTTGGCGCAGCACTTGCCCTCTCTCAACCAGTGACGGTCAGAACCAGCTCGGCCCAATCTGTGCTTGATCTGTCGGCCGAGGCGACGGGCGAGATTCGAACGATTGGCAAGCTGCTGCCACCTCTGAGCAGCGAGGAAGTCGGTACCATCCGGTGCATCGGGCTCAATTACCGCAACCACGCGCGGGAGATGAATCTGGAGCTCCCGGACCACCCGACCTTGTTCTTCAAGCCGGCAACCTGCTTGGGCGCGCCCAACGCACCTCTAGTAATCCCCCAGCAAGCCACAGACAGCCAGGCCGATTACGAAGCCGAGCTGGCCGTTGTCATTGGCAAATCGGCCCGCAACGTCCCCGTGGACCGCGCCCTTGACCACGTGCTGGGCTACCTCTGCTCCAACGACGTGACGGCACGCAAGCACCAGTTCCACGGCGCGCAGTGGGGTTTTGGTAAAGGTTTCGACGGCTTTGCGCCCATGGGCCCTTGTCTGGTCTCGCCGCGGCGGGTGCCCGACCCAAGCGTCTTGAAGCTACGGACCACGCTCAACGGCGAGGTCATGCAAGAGGGGGCTGCCGACGACATGATTTTTAGTATTGCCGAAATCATTGCCTACTTATCCCAGGGTACCACGCTGGCACCAGGCACTGTCATAATGACGGGTACTCCCCACGGCATCGGTGTTAGCAAGAACCCGCCCGTCTTTCTCAAGCCCGACGACGACGTCAGAATCGTTATCAGCCACGGATTGGGCAGCCTGGTTAATCGCGTCGTGTATGAGGAGACTTCTGGTTCGCTCAAGAATGGTACGGTATAAGTCGTCCAAATCATTGATGTAATTCATCAAGATGATGCAGTGGAGTTCTCGATGAAGGAGAGAAGGTTTGTCGTCATATTGGATATCGGTCAAACATGGCCGGGATTGCGCAAACAATTTGGAATTATTACACATTTTACTTGCAGTGAGATCAGATAGCATTGTTATAGGAGCACATGATTTTCCTTCCTTCTCTTCATGCATGCACCCATAATCCAGGGAGGCTTTTATATCTGGTGATCCTGCATGATTGTATCTAAAACCTGTTCCCAATGAGTGAGGTCGACGGTTTCGGGAAACGCATAGTTTTGATCATCCCACATGGTCGCCCCTTTGACGGATCCGAACCCGGCTGCCGCATTCATGGACATGCCAAAGAAGGGATCCCTCAATCGGGCACCATTCACCGGGTCTCCTCCCTCCATGCCCTCGACGTGATCCATTATAGGCTGGTGGGCTGCAGTCTGGTGAAGAGAAGGGGTGGACAAGGCCGGGAGGGAATCGGGTAGTGGAATGGCGCTGTTACTGCTGCCACCGCTTGGGGGTATACTGCTATTGGCGGTCATCCTCCGAGCAGCGCCTCTAATGGCCTGGCGCGTCTTTTTGATACACAGCTCACATATCTTGACCTCGGCAAGCGCAAACTCGTTGAGCCAGACGTCATTCCGCTGCAGCTCGCAGTAGGCTTCGAGGTCTTCAAGGATCGCCTGGGAGCGGTTCGAAAAGGGATCCCGCACGATTATGATACCCAGGATAAGGGCGCTATTGAACATATTGTGAGGGCCCAGCGTCCACTTCATTCTATCCACCAGGGGCTGCGAGAAGTACTTGAGGCGCATTTCCAGATCGGCACATGCCGAAGCGATACACGTGTCGTTGCTGAATCGATATCGGTTGGTGATGGACTGCCGAAGCAGAAATGGCCGATGAAGCGTCACCTTGGCAAAGTGAGACATGCTGTGCAGGCGCAGACGACTCCATCGCAGCCATTTGTATTGGTCGTCCTTTGATAGATCAGGTTCCTGGAGTCTAAAATATGGTGGGAGCTTATCTTCCCATGCAACAATCTCAGCGTGAAGCGCGAGAACAGTGTCATAAGACACCTGGAATAGCCCAAAGCACCGCTCTTGAATTTTGCCTACAATAACGCTTAGTTCGTGCCCGAGGCGGTTACCGAGGTTGAGCGTTGGCTCCGACAGTGGGCGCTCTACAGCTCGCTCGGCCTCGGCCTCGTCCAAGTCGTCCAGGTCGAGGTTGGATGCGAGCTTGACAATGCACTGCTGGTCAACAATGGCAAAGGGTCGACCAATGGACAGGGCTATCGTCTTGTCGAGCGTGTAAAGATGACTCCATACCCGCCGACGGACCTCGGTCTTTTGGCGGCACAAGCCCCATCGCTCACCATCAATGTGCATCCCCTGGGCCTGTGCCATGCGCATGGCAAAGCTCGATGTCAGCCAGGACTCCGAGATCCTCCGCGAGTAAATGAGGTACCATGTTACCAAGACACCGGCCCGGACGAGGTCGACGGACTCTCCGTAGAATGTGGGCGCAATGACAATGGCTCGCCTCGCCGCCCAGTAAAAACGCAAAGACGTGTCTTGCAGGTCACGGGCAATGTCTTTGTTGGCCGGCTCCTTGCCATCGAGCAGGACCGCATACGCAAGCACTATGAACAGCAAGGCGAGCCACCTGAGGTCGATGGTGGCCAGATCATCAAAACCAAAGGTCCTAGACCAGAAGAGCTCGTACTTGTTGCTGAAGTCCTTGACCTCGATCGCATCAATTGCCCAGTTTAGTTCCTGAACAAAAGCATCTTTTAGCCGGTCTACCGTGGCCTTCTTTCGCGGTAGTATGCCCAGCAAATCCCATATCTGAGAGAAGGGACCGCCCTCGTCGCGAAAGGAGTGAATAGAACTTGCAATCGACTTGTTTGGGAGGCCAGAGGAGAAGTCAGGTGCTGGAGCTTGGATGATCTTTGCCGCAGCCTGGGGACCAAAATAAGAGGATCCAAAGAAGGACGGAGCATCCCTGCTTCTGTATAAATCGCCAACGGAGCACTGTGGTATGTCCGCGGTCCGTTGCGGGGAGAGTGTGCCACGAGAACCCTCGTTCAAGATGGTGGGCGAGAGACGTCTTCTTTCATCCAAGGGTATCTCATGGCCGCCTTCGGTATTATCCAGAAGCTCTTCATGGGTCGTGGTAACACTATTGGTTTGCGCTCCAGCATTGATATAAGTGCAGTCTTTTCCTACTCCCCTTCGACTACAATCCCAACGAGCACTTTGTCAGCTGATATCCGTGCAGCAGATGGATTCAAGCATTGTCTACTACTCACCGGCAATTGAAGCATGGATGACTACCATCGCACTGGGTTTCAACTGAATCAGCGCTGTGATCTTGCCAATCTTCTCGAGCTCCTCTGCAAATCAATGCTGAATGGCAAGAATCTTGCGGTGCTATTTTGAAAGAACAACCCGCGCTTTGAGGTACGGTATCTATTGCACTTTGATTCCCGCATGATGGAATCCAACAGACTCACCCGTTGTTTGCGCCGGCGGCAAGAAACACAAGCAACGGCATGCCGGCCTCTCTTGGTCTTTCTCTCTGGTGGCGTCGCCTCACCATGATTTCGTTTATCCGAACGGGATATGCTGACGTTTCCGGTGCCGGCGGCGGATACTTTACTACGAGACCGGATTTCATTGTCGTCCTCGACCGGTCGTGTCATTCTATCACATCACCATGCAAGGGCGACGATCGGAAATTTCGGGGAAATGGTGGAGCATGAGTTTTCATCTGTCGGGGAATTGCAACGAGATGGGGGGATGAGTGATACGACCCAGACTCGCCAGACTCCAATTGTTATATGGCACGTTATCGGCAATCTCGAGAATATCCCGAAAAGGGTTTATTACGGCCAATGCGTATCATTGGGAGCCAGAGTTTTAGCTTACTCAAATAGTATGTGGTGTTCCACTCAATTCGGGCATATTATATGGGTCCTGCACCGCCTTTATCACATCGCCTCGAGTCATACAATGCCGTATTCAGAGGTAGGCTTAATTAAATCCGTTTGCTTGGCTGGACGGGAGGGTTGGTCCGGTCGCATCAAGCAATGCTCGACAGGATGTACTACTCGGTACAGATTACATTCGACGTGAGTAGTAGATAACGGTCTCCTCCCCGCTTCTCCATATTCTCTGGGCCCACGAATCAACCCATCGAACCAAGCAGGGTTCCAGTATCTACAGCACATTTCCCGATCAGTTGTCGGAAATTGAAAGATTGTATCGTGGGCCTATCTTCACCACCAGCACAGCAACAGTAAAAGTCAGCAACTATGTATAATGCCCTGTAAAAGGCTTGATAGCCATACGGTATTTCATGATATAATTGAGCCAGTTGTACGAACAATGACTACCACAGAATTTTGATCCCCGGGGGCATCACTCTTTTCACGGCCTTGATCCTCAACAATCGTTTTTGGCATCATTTTGACTAACAAGCCAATAAAACCAAGCATAGCCAGCGTAAGCGGACGCTGAGGCTCGCCACTCTGCAGTTGCTATTGTTCCAAGTCCAAAAAAAATAGGCAACCTATCATGGCGACAGAAACGACCATACCAGTCGAGAAAAACTTCGGCTTGGACGAGCATGGATCCCCAGAGAAGGAGAAATCCGGCTCTGTCAGTGCTGCTGTAGACTTACACATTGACCCTGCAGCGGAGAAACGTCTGCTTCGAAAGCTGGATATGTTTTTGGCGCCCATGATGATTCTCTGCTTCTTGGTTGCATACCTTGATAGAAGTAATATTGGTGAGTCTTGCTTGCGCTTTGGAGGCCCTAATTGACGAAGCCCGTTTGTTGAATTCAATGCAGAGGCCTAATTCGATCGGAAACAGGAAACGCAGCGATCGCCGGCATGACAGACGACTTGAACCTAATCGGCAACCAGCTCAACGTTGCCGTGACGCTCTTCTATGTGACCTACATTGCGTTTGAGATACCCGCCTCCCTCGTTCTCAAGAAAGCCCGGCCGAGTAGGCTCATCCCAACCTTTGTTATTGGCTGGAGCATCGTCATTATCGGTTCCGCCTTTGTCAAGAATTACGCCGGTCTCATTGCCACGCGCCTGTTGCTCGGCGTCTTCGAGTCCGGACTCTTCCCCTGTCTGACCCTCTACCTCAGCACATTTTACAAGAAAGAGGAACAAGCTCGCCGCATCTCGTACCTCTTCGTCGCTGCTGCGCTTTCGGGCGCCTTTGGAGGGCTGCTCGCATACGCGCTGACTAGTATGCATGGAGCTCACGGCCTGGCTGGATGGCGGTGGCTCTTCCTCATTGAGGGTCTCATCTCCGCTGCGGTTGGCATCATGACGATTTTTCTCTTGCCGGACCACTTTGAGACGGCCTGGGTAAGCAATTTCCGATGCCATTTCCCCTCCTTTCTCGGTTGTCTCATGAGCAAACATTACCCAAAATGGTGCTGCAAGAAAGCAGACTTGGACAACTTGATCAAAAGAGCTATTCCAAAGCCATTCATCCACGCGAAAAGTCAACTGCTAATACATCTTGTAGTGGATGCGTGAGGACGAAAAGGTCCTGATGCGTGTACGCGCCGAGCAAACCAGAATCTACGCTGGCCAGTCGGACGAATTAGACAAGGCGGAAGTCAAGTTGGCATTCAAGGATCCCAAGGTCTGGTTGTCTTCGTTCTGTCAGTTCTGTGCTGATACGTGCTCCTTTGGGTTTGGCACATTCTTGCCCACGATCATCAAGGGGTTCGGATTCGACTCTGTGCGCACACAGCTCCTCACAGCCCCTGTGTACATCTGGGCGTCTGCTGTTTACATTTTTATATCCTTCATGTCGGACAAGATTAACCGCCGTGCCGTCTTCATGGTCCCTCTAGCTCTGGTATCTGCTGCAGGTTATTCCATGTTGTTGGGTGTGTCCATGTCCAACACTTGGGTCTTGTACTTTGCCACCTTTGTGACAGCTACCGGCATTTACTGCATTGTGGGACTGAACGTTACGTGGATAAGTAATAGTAACGCAGGTTACTTTAAACGGGCGACGGCGATCGGACTCCAGCAGACCATTGGCAACAGCGCCGGAATCATGGCCGGCCAAATCTACAGACTCACAGAAGCCGATGGGAGGTATACCATTGGACATGCAATTTCCCTCGCGACTGTGGTCTTGGCCGCGATTGGGTACTTTGTCATGTGGGCTGCACTCAAGAGAGCCAATGACAAGCGCGACAACATGAATGCCGAGGATCGAGCCATGCAAATCGAAGCTGGCAAGAGTGGTGACAGACATCCCGACTTCCGCTATGTGCTATAAGCTTCGACCGCCGAACAGTGCGAGACATGTCTGTTTGTGGGATTAGTATATATGGTAGTATAGATATCTATCAACGTTTTATTCTGTGCCCTATCGTACATGTAAAGGCATATTTTGTGAGATGTTTTTGCAAAGCACGAGAAGATTGGAAAACTGCAGACGAGCTAGATATGTGATTCTCAATAATTTGCCGTGGTTTTGTGGATATTGCTGAATCGGCATGCAAAAGCGCCAAGTTGTGACTTTATCTGGCATAAACTTATGTGCATTCAAACAACAAATAGCTTTGTTGGATAGATGATTATTACGGATGCCCAGAGGGCAAACTGTTGAAAAACCAAGATTTGGATAAAATCACTCTATTTAC
>NW_006917093.1:60265-139036 GCF_000516985.1 Pestalotiopsis fici W106-1 | reverse complement strand
GTTTATTATAGCCACGGAGGAGTAAGCGTATAAGGCTTAAATCGCGGTTTTTCAACAGTTTGCTCTCTGGTGCTCCGTAGATTATTTAAATTCTGGGAAAGGAAATTTTATACTTCCTCTCATATTTGCTAGTGAATACCTATGATGATCAAGGGTCGCCACGTTGCACTCTACTCCAACTATAATCGAGTACTCTTAATGCTCACTACATCCCGAATATTTCTCGTAACAATTCCCTTACAAATCCCGATAACGATAAAAGAGCATGCTGATGCCATCAGCCAACAATGATGGTCGGGATTTGTGACAAGGCAAAACTGCTGACGTTTTCCACACGAGCTAGATAGACACCATATTGCCTGGGCATCCACATGGGGTGGCCTTGCTAGTCGCACCAATGCATGTCCCGGATTTTAGTCGACCATAAAGACATTAAGACCGGCGACTTGTCATGGATTCCACTCGTGGGCACATTTATCACCATCCGAATCTCCGACAATGTAATTAATGTGCATGAGGTGTAAATCACGCCTAATGATGATCTTTGGTGGGAACGACGAGACGATGATCCCTTGATGAGGCTGGCCCCTTGTGGTAGCGGACTATGGTCTGGCGTACTTGTCGGAGATGCTCGACGAGCTATGGGTGAGAAAGGTATAAATAGAGATGACTTGAACGCCCGTTTTCCGATTTCACCTCATGTCCCAGACTTGACAAAAATATACCGACAGAAAATCACACCAGAATAGAATGGCAAAGTACGACAAAACCACCGAGGGCTTGACCCTTGTTCATGACTTTGCTCAAGAGGTCAAGGGCAAGATCTGTGAGAATAATGATAGTATTTCCCAAGTCAATCCAAAGCTAATTTGTATAGTTCTCTTGACAGGGCCCAGTAAAGGAGGAATCGGCGCCGAGACTGTAGTGACATTGGCCTATGGCGGCCCAGCTATGATTATTCTGCTCGGTCGTTCCTTGTCCAAGATACAACCTATCATTGATTCCATCAAGGAGATCAACCCAGACATCAAGGTCAAATTCGTCGAAATCGATTTGTCCTCTCTCCGTAGCACAAGAGAAGCGGCGCAGAAAATCCTTGATGATGAAGAGATTAGCCATGTCAACGTTGTCATCAACAATGCCGCGGTAATGGGTCCCCCTTGGCAACAGACCGAGGACGGCTTCGAGCTTCAACTGGCCGCGGGTCACCTAGGTCACTTTGTCCTGACCAACAGCATCATGCCCAAGATCCTGGCGGCCGGTGCTGGTGCGCGCATCGTCAACGTTAGTAGCTCCGGACACCGTTACAATCCCTTTCGCTTCTTTGATCCAAACTATACAATTCCAGGGTCGTACAATGGCTTTGCGGCTTATGGCTCGGTCAAGACGGCCAATATTCTCTTTTCCGTGGCCCTCAACCGGCGCCTGACCCCACGCGGTATCCATGCCTACGCCATCCATCCAGGCAGTATCTCCACGAACCTACAAGAGTATATGAAAGTCTACGGGGCCGAGGAGGCCGCCATCATGGAAGACGGCTGTTGGCGAGTGCTAGGCATGTCCTTGGCCACCCATCGCGCCACTGGCGGTTGGAAGACACTGGCTCAGGGATGTGCCACCACGCTCCGGGCCGCTCTCGATCCCGACTTGGTCAAGGAAGAAGGCGTATACCTGGAGGACAACAATCTGACGACCGACACTCGACTGATCAAGGAGTGGGCCACGGACGCGGAACTGGCTGAACAGTGCTGGAAGCTGAGCGAGGACCTTGTTGGTCAGAAGTTTGAGATTTGAATCCAGTCGCATTTCTCCATTGTATATAACGTCCTACTCTTTGTACAAACAATCTGTCATGATGCGATTCACAATTTTCTGCAACCGCTGATGATGGATTCGGGTTCTATTACTTGTAAGCTCAGTATTGAGAATACTTGTCAACTTACATTTATAGATAGCAGGTACTGATGAAGCCATGGACAGAAAGAAAAATAAATAAATTCAGTAATCAAGGTGCAACATTGAAAAAGAAAGAAGAGAAGAGAATACTATCCTAGAAGCTCTAATCCCGTGCATTAGTGCTCCCTCTCCTCCAATCAATCACCTATTGGTACCCGAACCAGGGGCCCTTGGTACCTGGATCCACTGTACTGAATCTCCCCGCCTCAGTGGGGGCTAGCTGACTTGCAGGGAGCTGCTGCTTCCACTTCGCAGAGCCTCCAAATTGAGGGTGTCGTTTGGTTGATTACCTTATCGCCTTTCGACATTCATCTGCCTCCTTAAACCCTCCGGACCAACTCACTCTCCTCCCTAGCCCGGAGCATTCGCAACGAGACTTTGCCAAAAATACGAGAAAGGAACAATGTTGTCTTTTATATTGATACAGAACCGACAGTACGTCTTTCATCCCACCCCTTTTGTTCATTCCTCGACGGACGCGCGCACATCGCTTCCCGTATATGCGCTCAAAGACTTTCCCGTCCCGAGCTTCCGAGATCCAATATGAATTGACACTGACCGTTGTGTGTTTTACAAACAGGGGCAAGACCCGCCTGGCGAAATGGTACGTGCCGTACAGCGACGACGAAAAGATCAAGCTCAAGGGCGAGGTAAGCGACAGGAGAGCCGGAAACCCTTTTGCGCAATGTAGAGAGTGAAATCGCTAAACATGGCCTTCGCAAACAACCAGGTCCACCGTCTCGTGGCGCCGCGCGACCAGAAATACCAGTCCAACTTTGTCGAGTTTCGGAACAACAAGATTGTCTACAGGCGGTACGCAGGCCTCTTCTTTTGCGCCTGCGTCGACACCAACGACAATGAGCTGGCCTACCTCGAGGCCATTCACTTCTTTGTCGAGGTCCTAGACTCATTTTTCGGCAACGTCTGCGAGCTCGATCTCGTCTTCAACTTTTACAAGGTCTACGCCATCCTCGACGAAGTCTTCCTGGCCGGTGAGATTGAAGAAACCAGCAAACAGGTCGTCTTGACTAGACTAGAACATCTCGACAAGCTGGAGTAGGGACATTGCAAAGAGGAGGTCCATATTTCATTTGAAAAGCATTTGCATGGCGTTTGGGAGTTATGTCTCTTGACAAGATGGGCCTGGGAAGAGGCCCTTGAACATGTCCAAGGCAGTATAATATCTTGATTGCATAGTCTATCAAAGATTCACATTTTTACAATGATAACAACAGGTCCAAGCAGCATCCTGTTATCAAGAGACGGGAACAATAGTGTATATGGCAAGTGGTTTAGTTACTATCTATGCTCATAGTCTCGCAAAATAAGGTACCTCATAGCTTGGCAGCAAACAAAACAAACAGCAGCAGAGACGTCCGCGCGGACCCTTGCGTCCTCACAACTCCATGGTAATAATATCAAGGCCTTTCCGGAACTCCGTGATACGCAGACCTCTTGAAATCAGATGCACTTTTGCCTCAGCTCTGCCCTGTCAGTGGAAGACATAATGATCCTCGGGAGCCACTTCGACAGGTTAGTGCCAGAAGGACGTCTGGAAGCAATGGCATGACTCACTATCCTCAAATTTGGACTGGACATTGTTGTCCCAGTAATTCAAAGCTGGGGCTCGCTTGGTTTGGGGCCGAATGATGGGGTTGGATCGGAGTGCAAAGAGTTGCACAACTTGATCATCATAAGGGGGGTTGGTGACTCTTTTACAGAGGACACCGTGGTTGTCTTGGTAAAGGAAAGGGTCTTCGTCTCCGCAGACCACTTCCATGATTGAAGTCATCTCTTGCTTGCAGGCTCTCTCAACATGGTCCTCTAGAATTTGATTGTCGAGACTGCAAAGGAAAAGATTGGCTTCAGCGACAGCTTCAGATGTTTGAGCGTCTTGTGTAGAGGGAGTGTCGGCGTCAACCATGGCTTCGCCGGGACATGGAGTCACCGATCCCAGCCGAATGCTAGGAGAGGGCGTTCTAGGCGTGTTGCTTGCAACCCTGTGACCAGGCTTCTCCCGGGAGTCAGCGTAGGTGTCATTACCATCATCACTCTCATAACGAAGTCGGCCATGATCACGTGGGTAAGTGTCAACGTGATGACGGCGTCTTTCTGATCTTCTACGGCTAGACTGGCTCTGTCTCGACCGACTGCGTGTTGATGAGTCCTTTGTTCTAGAGTGGTTAGTCGTGACTCTTCCGTCATGTTGCCGAGTCCGAGATTTTCTGTCCACGTCCTCATCGCGTTCCCGGCTCCTTGAACGCCAGGAACGCTCACGGTACGGCGAATGCACAGCGCGCTCACGCCGAGGTGAAAGTCTCGAGCGTTCCTGACCTGGAGAACGCCGAATACGCTCCCCTGCCAAACTTCTGTCATCCCGGCGGCGAGGAGAGTATGAGCGTTGATCAGCTCGATAGCGCTGATCATGGCCCTCTGTTTCCCTACGCCGAGAACGAGACGTGTCTCTGGCACGAGCAGAAATTCTAAGAACTTCAGGTGATCGTCTTTTCTCTCGCACGAGTTCGATCGAGGCAGGGATACCAGCTCTCTTTCGCTGTTGAGTTATTGACGATTTGTCTTTGTTCGACGGGCATAGGCACCAAAAATGTAGACCCTTCTCTCCGCACAATTTGCATGCATAATCCGGGGCTGGAGCAGAGTCATAAGAGGGGTCCAAATTCGTCGGACAGAGATGAACCCAATGACCTTTCAACAAAGTCAGTTCGCTTTCATGGTGTACTCTGCTAAGGGCAATGTCTCTTACCCCCTTGGCCACAACGATTGCAGACGTAACCCTTGTGAGGGTGGGTATTATCCAAGGAGCCATTCTTCACTGCTGTCTTGTAGTCCTTGGGGTAACTCGCCCAAACTGGCATATCATCATCCGAATGACGACCCCGAGGCGTCTTTTCTGTAGACGAGTCGAGGTTATTCCTGTCAGAGTGGCCTCCCTCCTTGTCCGCCACAGAGGAATGACCAGCTGTTCTAGGCGTGGAGCTGATACTCGGTAATGTATGATTCTTGTGACTTGGGCGCATTGTTAAATGAACCGGGCCGCTGGATTGTTTCTTTGAAACCTCGCGATGGGTGGAAGAGGTCCCCAAAGGTCGACGTTCTCCCACAGGAGTTTCGTTTGCCCCAGTCTGTCGTTTTGCCGTTCGAGAGCGAGGCTCAATATTTTCCTTTTCCGTAGGAGGCGACTGCTCCCTTTTGGTGCTGTTGCCACGAGTCGGGTTTTCTAGAAAATCAGACAGCTCCCGCTCAACCATCAAAAACCTGCGAAGGGTTGACCGGTCAACCAATGCTTCTTGATTTTGCCACTGCTTGAACGATGTTAAAATGTCCTCTTTGTTGAAGCTTCGATTGAGTAGGGATGTGGTCCAGTCCTTGATGATGTCCACCTCTTGGACAAACATGTCCCTGGAGAGCTGCTCTCGAAGCCACCCCAAATATGTGTCGAGAGCCTGTTGCTTGGAGATGGTAGAATAAATGTTTCGGTCAACTCGAGCTCCAAGGTCTTCAAGGGAGACATTTTCCAACCTCTCGATGGAAAGGATCTCGAGGTTATGGCTCAAGTCCATAATGGCAACTTCCAATAGGACAAACCAACACTACACGGTGGTTGAACAGAGAGATGAGACGATTGCTAACGTTGTCAATTTGTAGAACCAGAAGGTGGGATTGGAATGGACGCGATTTCAATAAATCAAAGAAGCGTGTTGACCGCACCGTTTGCTCAGCTGCTATGGGCAGTGGAGAAGGATGAACGAGTGGTAGGGTGGACAAACGGGCAATTGCCTGCAGTAGCAAGTTCCTGTGTTGGTCAAAGACGTGCCTTCTTCGTCGTCGACGTTTGAGGATAACAAGAGATCCATGTGGATCAAGCAGCAAGTCCCCAGATAAAGAGCAAACGGCAACTCACGATTCTTGGACATGCAGAAGCGTCCCCTTTACTGTGCCCGTTGCAGCTCTTAGGTAAGGTTTTCAAGTTTTGAGGTTGTGGAAGTAATATTTGAAACAAAGACTTTTAGAAGCTTCGTATGACATTCGTTTGCTCTTTTCATTCATGCAAAACTGGAGGACCAGAACTATCTTTTGACTGGCTGGTGTGTTGGTTGCCCACCTGGCCTTGAGATAGCAGGACATTGGAATAATCAGCATTTACGTAGAGTACCCACAATGGGGTATTCCCTAGCTACCTAGATAGGTGGACAAATATTCATTATAGTTGTCTAGTGTTCGGTCAAGTCGAGGTCCTCTGCTTTCAATAGTATAGTTTGTAACAGAACTGTCTGGCTTGAGTTCTCTGTTCTTCATGAGCAGAGTAGTGCCCTTTTCATAAGCAAAATCATTATGCCACTTCAACATCTACCAGCTCAGGCTTGGGCACAAATTCCATCAGCATACTTCAGGTTGTTACCTAGCACGGTAAGAAAAACGAAGCACGCCGTCTCATTAGCGATTAAGCACCAGGAAAGGATAAAGGGCCTGTTTGTTGTTACTGTATATCAATCAGGAGTTGCTTAACGCGGGATTACTGTAGCTCAAGTCAACCAATGCTCGAATAATATCAATTAAATACTGTTTCGCTTGATAATGTGCAACTGCTAGTGTGAATGCTTCTGGTCTCACCGTTTGAGAGCTGCAAATCTTGCCGCCAGCTCACTAACGTCTGGGACACTGCCACCAGGTCCATCGCTCTTGTCTCCCCTCTTCTTGGCAAGTCCAGCATCTTGCATCTTTTTGCTGGGTTTCAGCTCCATATGATTAAGAGTGACCTTGGGTCTAGGGTTCTCAGACGATGGACTCGACGGTGTGATATGGAGAGGGTTATCAAGGTTCCGTGGAGGCGTTGCCCTGCTGAGATCCTCTCGTTCTTGGGCCTCTCTGCTGTCGGCAGGGAGTTCTGGCTCGATAATTTTCTGCGCCTGTCCACCACTAGGAGTATCGTCGTCATCGTCGTCATCTATAAATGCTGGTGGTTCTCCGAGGTCCCTGGGCTTCTTGGGCCAGTCGACACCATATGCCCTGGCGATTTCCTCTAGGTAGCCCTGTACAAGTTCTTCTCTCGGAGGCGTCACACTCAGTTTCTTCACAACCTTTTCGGACACTTTGCCGTCAGTGTTGTCAATGGCGGCCAAAGCAAACTCTTTGCCAAACTTCTCGGCAAGGAGCGCCCGAACTTGGTGCAGCTCCTTGATCTCGGTCTTGGGCGCAGCATATATAATACTCTTGACAGCCTCTTCCAAGCCCGGGTCGCAGGTGGGCGAGTCCAGCAATCCGGCGCGCGCAAGCAGGAGCTCGCAATATAGCTCGAGGATTTCGTATAGCTCAATGGTAATATCGGACCGGATAATGTTCTCCACGCGAATCTTGGCCGAATCTATCTTCCCAACCTCTAGTAACTGTGCCATGGCCCGCCGTGAGGTCTTTGAGAGGGCTTCATCGCGTTGCTGAACCATTCGCAGACGTGCGATGGAGAGCTTCAGCTGCACCTTGATCTTGGTCTATAGGATGTCGCACAATGTCAGCCGGGACAAGGGCAGAGACAGGTTGTGGACACTGAATCATACTCACTGAGAGAGTCGCAGAGGGAGGCATCTTGTAGGTATTCCGAATCTGAATCGATGTCGGCGCAGCACAGGTCGAGCAGTTCTCGCGATAATTCGTCGTCAAGTCGTAGAACGGAGGATGCCCCGCGCTACGCTTGAGCACCTGTCGTTGCAGCACTACGTACCCCCAAACCCATTGACAGCTTGCTCGGCCCACCTGTACTTGGCAGCCTCCAGCTGCGTCATTGGCGCGGGGCAGTGGTTCACTGAGCGAGGAGCCGACTGGGGCAAGGCAGGCGTAAATTGCCTGCGCCTAGGCATTATGACAGCTGCTTAATGCTTACGGATTGCCCGAGTCAGTCTATCTGTGCAGATACACAGCTTGTGGTCTTTTCTCAGAGCATCACGAAGCGACTGCAAAATAATTCATTGTTAGCAAATAGTGTTAGCCCCTGAATCACAATTGTCAGATGTGTCGGATGTATCAATAAGTCAATTGACAACTGGACAAGGTAAGATTCACCTGGGCATCGATGGGGCATCAGGTAATAAATGGAGACCATTGACCAGGTCAACCTAGTTGGGCGCAGGCTGATCTAATTGTCCTTTTGGCTGACAAGTTACCATTTGGGAACTATTTGGGCCTACTGAATGGAGAACTCGCAGCGCAACTACCAACGGCATGACGAAGAAAACGGCTCTTTTGGGCTGCCGCCAGGGATCATGATTCGTAGACGAACCGCAATAACAGCAAGCCCCAGGTACGCTGCAGCTTCAGCGCGCGCCCAATGGAACGGCCTCTTATCAAAATAGAAAATTGAGAAGAAAAAAAAAATCCCGGCCGACGTCCGCTTCAAGCTGTTTCTTGAACTTCCAACTCATTCATCCAAGACAATCTTCAGTTCGGGACCTCCAATATTCTTTGAATTACATTCATCTCTATCATTTCCCAGCACAGCGCGATATCTTTTCTCGACATTCATGTTTTGCAATTGACTCATCGCTGCCGATGTACGGGACTGAAATTCCGACACTAGTTGTTTCGTCTCTGGCCATGATTTGTGTAATGCCTAGATTGACTCCAAGGTTGACGTTAGATCAAGCAAGGCAAGAATGGTGGTGAAAAATCACTTGAGGAGCCTGCGCAAGAGATGTAGCCGGTGGCGGACAACCATTTCGGCCAACCTCCAGAAGGGTCAGCTATGGCAGCGCATCTTGAAGAACACGGTATGCACAGCCATTATGATTTCGCTGGGCCTGGTCCCTGCCGTTATCCAGGTCTATGGTCGCTCTACCTATCTTGGGCCTATGGTATGTGCCAAATTTGACTTTCCTCAGTGCATTGATGGGGCCCATTGAATGACTGAATAAAATGCCTTTGTTTGTTTGAGAGGTTATTCGAGTTCCCTTCCCCACATATCACCTGGCTTCTCTGTTTAGCTCTAGTCATTGACATATATGGACAGGTCACAGTATTCGGACATCCAGGCCAACGTTTTGGTCAGATGGCCGAGGCCCTCTTCTTGATATTCTTTGGGACGGCATTCGGACTGGGCTGGTCGACCCTGGGCCTCCATCTTTCCAGTCTCATTTACGACACTAATATCAGCGCCGCTTATGCCATCCGTGCCATATTCTTTGCACTGGCTGTTATACTTCATGGCTTGCTGCGTTCCTCTACGCCCAGGCTGTTCTTATTCGTCTTTTTCTATCTTTTAATCAGTCTGACGGTTCTGACCACCACGGCAACAGCCGTATCCAGTGCACTCGTCTCACAGATATCATATCCAATTTTATCCGCTCTGGCCGCTGTCTTGGTCGTCAACTTGACCATATTCCCCGAATCATCGAGCGGCTTTCTGGGAAATGCCGTCATTGAAACGCTTCACGATTCTGTCAAATGCCTGGACGACGCTGTGGACTGGTTTGCAACGGCGAGGGCAGAGCATCAGGCCGCCGCCAAACCTGATGGCGAACAACCTGCAAAGGGAACTGGGCAGTCTCTACACATGCAGCTCGTGTCACTCACCGACAGGAAACCAAAGTTGAGGACAAAGTTTGCTGGATCCAAAAAGGCCCAGGCAGAATGTAACTTTGAGGTAACTTATGGAGTTTTGGACCCCGCCTCCCTGAAATCCATTAGTTTGACATCCATGTCACGGCTCGTTCAGAATGCAATCAGTATCATCAACGCGTGTGAGAGCAAGTATGCCATGCTTGGTGAAGAGGAAGACTCCCTTTCATCGCAGGAATCGGATACGGACAGCGATTCAGAGTCAGATGCGTCCAGTGATGCCTCGGATTCCAACGACACATCTTCAGATGACGACGATAGCTCTTCTTCTCGCAGCTCATCAACTGGACGGCCCAAAAACGTTCGCAAAAAGTCCAAGCATCTCAGAAATCTGGAACTTGTAAAGCCTATTCGGGAGATAGAGTCGGCAGATATTGAGCTCTTTGACCACATTTTGTCACAAGTTCGCGAGCCTGCCAAGGTCCTCCAGAATCAGATACACGAGGCAGTAGAGTTGATTACCTGCTCCTTGGCTCACTGCTACGATGTGGCAAAACTCCCCTCTGGAGCACCTGCACCACGTGGAATTACTTTGGAAGAGATTGATCTTCGTACAAGTATTTTCAGTGAAGCACTGGAATTATTCGACACAGACTCTGCCGAGGCGCTGGAGCACGCGGCCGCTATAGCGTACAATGGGGCAAAGGTATGAAGGGAATTGCAATGACTCCCTTTCCCTGAACTGTGCTAAATCATTTATAGGTCGACGTCATGCCGCGCACAGAGACATTCCTCATCAGCTCGTTCTTGGTCACCTTGAGACAAGCAGCTTCTCAGGTAAATCACATGCTCAAACAATCGAGGGATCTCGTGGACAAGAGGCAGCGTCGGCGCAATAGACGCCGACTTTACTTTCCTCGAATAAGTTGGAGGCGTTGGCTCAAGACTGGTGGAGAAAAGGATGCCAATGCTGTCCCAGAGAGTGCTCGAAAGGAAGCACGAGCTGGCCAAGCAAGTCACAAAGAGCACGCACATCTTGACGAAGAGGCACCGACGCCATCGCCATCAAACAGTCGACTGTGCCGGGACCTGGGCGATGAGGAAGCAAACCGGGTAGATGAAAAGCAGGAAAGGCCAGTCCCAAAAAATGTGCCTCGTGCGAAACAGTCGAGCAAGTCTTGGACAAGCACTGGTCTCTGGCTCCGAGGTCTATTGGCCGATGCCATTGAGTTTGTTGCAAGCTCAGATGATCTCGCTTTTGCTCTAAAGATGAGTGTGGCTGGCTGGTTGGTGACGTGGCCGGGCTTTGTCCCATCAACGCATGCTTGGTACAGCTCAATCAGAGCCTCATGGGCATCATTGCAGCTGATTCTCGTCTTTGAAGTCTCTGTCGGAACTTCTATAAATGGGTTTCTCCTCAGAGTCGTCGGTGTCATATATGGATGTGTGGCCGGCTTCTTGTCTTATGAGATTGGGCAGGGCAATCGCATCGTTACTGCGATTGTGCTAGTCATTGCTTCTATACCAGCATCTTACACGCAACTTGGAACACCCTATGTCAAGACAGGCATCATTTCAATCGTGAGTATGTCCGTGGTTGGTCTTGGTAAGTTTTGATCTCGGAACAGGTTCGAGGAGGCTTGTTGACTCGTGAGAATTTTAGCGACCATTGTTACACCCGATACATATCCTTGGGAGATTTTTGTCAAACGAATGACATGTTTCCTGGTCGGGGGTACCACTGCCCTCATTGTCGAAATGGTCCTTTTCCCTGTGCGGGCGCGTGACCGACTTGTTGAATCCCTTGCCTCGGCAATCAAGCAGATTTCCAACATGGAATCATCTGTCGCAGTTGGTATCGAGACCCCTTGCGCCGTCGATCTCAGATCAGAGGCTTTGAAAAACAGATTTAAACGCTCAAAAGGCAAGGCAGAATCTGCCCTTGCCGCGGCCCAGACTTTTCTTCCATTTACCCTCACGGAGCCGCGTCTAAAGGGCAGTTTCCGAGGGCAGGCAATGATATATAACGAGATCATCTATGTTCTTCACCAAATTGTGGATCGCATGGACCACGTCTTACATCTCAGGGAAGCATATGGCAGCGCGGTGCTTGAGGAGTTGAACGAATTCGTCCTCCCTTATCGTCGCAACATGGCGGCAAGCATTACCCTGACACTCTTTGCCGTGCACGAGGCATTGACCACGAGGCTACCTCTGCCTCAATTCCTGCCGTCCAGCCGCGTGGCGCATCTTCGCTATGTCACCAGAGTGCGCGAGCTCATGTTGGAGCGCAACCGTTCGGCCCCTCCGAGTCGTCCTGCTAGTATCCATCCCGGAAGGCACTCGCGCCGATCTTCCATGGCGCCCGAGGCACATGTCTTGAAGTCGGTCACGAAGCAAAAGTTCCTCTCGTGGAACGCCGGCTCAGCCGGACTCATGGAAATTATTGAATACCTGGAAGAGCTGGTTGACCTGGCCAAGCTGCTTGTCGGCGTCAACGCGTTTCGGACGGGTATGCTCGAACGGCCCAAGTTCCACGAATACATTGCCAAGATCAAGGCGCGAGAATTCGCGTCTGCCACGGCCGCCGAGACGGAATTGACGATTGAAAAGATCAAGAGTAACGCCGACGCCAGCATTCGCAATCGGCGACGAGGTCGTCCCTCGACGTCGGCGGGCCGCAGCGACTCGCAGGGCACGACGACGCTCAAGAAGCGCTTCTCCTTTGGCGGCCGCGTGGGCGCCGAGACGGCTGTGGAATCTGACTCCGAGGACGATATTGTCGAAGAATTGCCCATGAGCTTGCAGCGCGTCCGTACTAGAAGGATGGAAGAGCAAAAGGCCGAAAGGGGGAGACGAGCCAGTATAGCTGATCCCAAAGGTAAAGGACCTCAGAGATCCAAGACGTGGGCTATGTAGAATCTGGTCGGGAATCAAGATTCTTGGCCTATCTAATGTATTTACGAGAACCACGCATCGAACATAATGTAATAGACAAGATAGACGCCGACCACATTAAAGTTGGCCAAAGACGATGTAAAACATGCAACGTCATTGGGCGATTTGTAATCATTCTGGTGAATTCAAACATGCGTCACTTTTGTTTCTGCAAACGAAAGACAATGGTTGGAATATAGAAAACATTTTGACATTGATTTTTTTTTTTTTTTTTTTTACTTTGTGGATATCATGGTTGATGATGAGAGTTGAGCCGAATGCTCCTGTTTCGAGAAAAAGACCAATCCGATTCCTTCCTGAGATGATTTATAATTTCACAAATAAATGCAAGCTAGAGGCAAAATTGTTCCAGTTTCTAAATCCGACGCTAAAACAATGACCTAGGAACAGATTCCATCCAAGGTGTCATTGCCACGCTCTCATGAATCTCTCGACCAAGCACCCATTTATTGGGCCTTCTTGGTGCCGCTGGCAATAATAAGTACCTCGGGGATGATGATCAGAGCGAAGCCCAAGTAAACGGCCATGGTGGCAACAAAGATCTTGACGTAAAGCTTGACCAGTCGAATCCAAGAGGCGCGGGAAAAGGTCTCCCACGCATCCTTGATGGTGACGTAGCCGCGGCCGCCAACAATGGCGGGCTCGAGCTTACCCTGAAAGGATCGGTCAAAAGGCACAATGGTCTCATCCTCCTCAGGCAGGAGGGAGGCCTGGGTACGGGTCAGGACCACGTGGGCTGGGATAGTGACAAAGACGGTGAGAGCCATGGTGACAAGGAAGACGAGGAAGCCCTTCCACGAGTCACTAGGGGAAGGCTGAGGGACCTGAGTCGGGTTCGAAGGGTCGTAGGTGGTCATGCCCAAGACACCAATCAAGAACTTGGGAACCCAGGAGTGGAACTCCAAAGCAAGAAAGTAGATGACTGTGGGCAAGGCGCAAGCTTGGAATGCCTTCTTGAAGGGGGGAAGACGCTGGTAGAAACGCTTCTCGGAGGGAGTCGAGATGACAATGTGCAGCCAGGCACAGTATAGCTGGACGAGGGCGACTGCAGAGATCATGGCGGCCACAATGGCAGGAATGAAGGGCAGGGCACTGACGATACCGTAGACAAACATGGTGGAGACGGTCAGGGCGGCCCAGCAGGCAAGGCCACGGAAGTAGGACTTCCAGCCAGAGATGCCAGTCATGGTGCGGTGGAGGCTGCGGAAGCTGGAGCTGATGGCGCGGGTGTCCTGGCCAGCACGAGCGGCCTCGTCGGCGATGGGGGCATTGTCCTCGGCCAGGGATTCGGTTTCGGCGTTTAGAGAGACGGGTTCGTAAGCGGGAGGCGAAGGGTCCTCAATCATGGCGATGACGGGAAAGACATTCTGGAAGGTGTAGCCAACGACCAGGATAAAGGGCAGAAAGATGATGACATCTAGCAGCGCAATTCCGAAAGCCCAGCCGGGCAACTGATAGACGGCATCGTCTTCAACAGCACGCCTGTAGACATGCGTAGCAATGTCCCGATACATTTTGAAAGGGACGGGTTCAGGTTATTAGGAAACAAGAATTGAGTTTGTAATAGAAAATGTTCAAAAGAAGGAATGTAGTGGCAAGATGTAAGAAGGGATGAATGCTTTTTCCCTCGTGGCAGTAAAACAAAGCAGCCGCCAAAGTATGAAAAGTAGAATAAAGTGTGTAATCGACGGGCACCCGGGACAGCGGCTCAACGTCTTATTTAAGAAACCTTCAAAGCAGGTACCTAACAAGTGGATTCGTATGCGGGAATGATGAAAATGAAAGAGTGAATGGGCCCCGGGGATTGCTCAGCTCCATTTAAGGTGTGCGTTAGTGACCTGTTAATCGCCCCAAACAGGCGTCTCTTACCCCTGTTCTATCTGCAAGATACCTTTCAATACCCTGTTTGGGGCACAGGCAGGCCCAGGTATTACAGGGAGGGCCAGGCAGAGACAAGGCAGCAGCGGCGAAGCACTGCCCCAAATCCTTCCTGTTGCACGTCTCTGTTGGCTCTAATCCGGTCTAGCCTCTTGGGCCTGCAGCGGCTCGATGCGCCAGGCCTGAACTGTCAAGCGCCCCGAACCAGTGAAAACCTCCTGGGCACTATTCGGATTGAACGGGCTTACGGGATCTTGCAATGGCCGTTGTGGACGACTGCAGTCTTATCATCTTGCCCTCTCATGAATGAGCAAAAAGCTCAATCTGTTCAAGGCATGGTGATGCTCGCGATGGATACCCATCCTTTGTGAAGATCTCCATGCGCTGGTGGGTAAGGCTTTTGGTTGAATTCAACCCTCGACAGACAAGAACATGGTACGTTCAAAGTACCTTGCCTAGGTACTGAAGATGAAGTCAGAGGTTAACGCACTCATTGCCCCCAAGCGAATGCAAGTATGTTGCATATGTCATCCAATGAAACGGCTGCATCGTCAATCACTCAAGATTGTCGACTTTTTGTTGATCTATATCGTCTGCCGAAGCCCAAGTGTTTCACTCGAAAGTAATGAGCATCTGTCGATCGCCAATTCTGCAGTCCCTTGTTGGTTCAGCCTTACCACACAGCCATTTGTGGCAAAAGACAGCTGGCTTCCGCTTGTCAATGTAATTTAGTCTTCCATGACTTTGGTAATGACTGCACCAGGCGAATAGTCAATCTTGATAAGAGAATGAAAATGTCCTCATCAAGCTCAATATCATGCCTACGACAACCAAACAGCCCATCTTTTTTTATTGCCGAGAAAGATGCCTTGACTTGTCGGGTCCGAGTCTGACGATACTTTAGTGCTTGCATCGGCCTACAGGCGGCGCCACTCCGTCGCGCTAAATATCAAATACACCAGACTATTTTAAGTGTAGAAATACCCCACTCTTTCGGTTGCAATCACCGTACCATTTCCTTGGCACAAGGAGAATACATTAAACAAGGGTCCAGGCTTTCTTGGAGATGATGATTCGGGCTAGGACTGTATCAAATATTGAACATGGACCTACGGGAACGAGCAAGTCTGGAAGTGACTGTTGAATGAATTGAAAATCCAGAGAGTATTTACATTGGAGCATTGTGTTTGAAGCCTTACCGTGAAGATATCTCGGCTCAGCGCTATTCATACTTCAACATCCAGCGGCAATCGACATGCTACCCGTGGATTGGCAATCATGGGGAGATATAAAGGTTGCGTGCCTTGTGTGTACTTGGCGACCAACTACTCTTCAACAATACCGAAATCTTTATTCACATGCCTTTCAAGAACCGACTTCAACTGCCCAAGTAGGAGCAGATGAGCCAAACTTGTGTCATGTCGCTCCCAGGACAATAAAGCCCTCATCAAAGAAGACATGAGAAGTTCTAGTATAAAACCCTGAGAATCGGCCTATACTTGAATTTGGCCAATCAAGCTGGAAATTGCAGAACAAGAACGGCATAATGTAAAGTGCTGGTATTTGGAGCAAAGGCCCGCACCATCAAGGTTATATGATACAGATGTCAAGTACGAGAACGAGTGCTAAAAATGGTGGCGTCTTTCTGGCAAGTTCCCTTATTGGCTCATTAGCCCCCACTGGGAATTGCTGGCACGTCTCGACTCTCGACAGTATCTGGTAGCATCATACAAAAGAAAACACAGCAGAGTTCGAATCGTAGATGCATAATTCCACCTACACCTGATTACTCACCGTTTGACTTGTGCAAGTCCGTTATATATCAGCCTCCCGCGCAAACGTCCTCTTTCATCATAACCAGCCAATCCGCAGTAACTCTCAGCACCAAACACTTGCTTCTTTATTCACAACCACGCAAATTCTCGCAGACAGGCGAATATCAAGGGGTATGTCGGCTCCCCAGATTCCCAACCTCTTGTCCCTCCGCGGCAGAGGTGGTGGTCTCCGGGGCCGTGGCGCCGGGGGCAGGTCGCGGGGTGGTGGTTTCGTGAGCCCCGCCACAAGTCATAGTCACGATGCAACCATCCAAGGGACAGACACGGACGCCTCCGTCTCGCGGCTGAGCGCCGTGGAGCTCGGCTACCTTCAGGATCCCTTTGCACAGTACTTTGTGCAGCAGAGTGGTCCGCCGGTAAGGAGGCTACCCATCATCAATCGAGGTGAGACTGTTTGACACGGAGTTTCTCTAGAAGTATATTTGTTGCTAAACAACATGGACTAGGAACTTATACTCGGACCACAGCCCTGGACAAGTTGGTTTCTTCCTTTCTAGCCAGAGACGGCAGCACGGGCACTGGATCAAAGAAACAAATCATCTCCCTGGGCGCAGGTACCGATACGCGGCCCTTTCGGCTCTTTTCGCAACCGCACGGGGCCGGTGTGCAGGATGTCATCTATCACGAGGTTGACTTTCCAGCTATAACAGCCAAGAAGCGGACAACAGTCCAGGCGGTGCCCGCACTGCGTAGCATCATCCCGCCCTCGGGCAACGACGATAGCAGCTGGCGTAACGAGGCCCTACCTAATGGCTGCTCCTACTACTGCCACGGTCTCGACCTCCGGGATATCGCCCGGTCAGAAACAGCACCACCATCATTGACTCCGGAACAAGGGCAGCAGAAGCCACCTGTCTTGAAGCTCGGCGGCATAGAGACCAATGTTCCCACCCTTGTCATCTCCGAGTGCTGCCTCTGCTACCTGGAAACATTGCAAGCACGCGCCGTCATCTCCCACTTTACCTCGCTTGTGCCCAACCTGGCCGTGGTTCTCTACGAGCCGGTGCGCCCGTCGGATCCCTTTGGGCAGCAAATGGTATCAAACCTGGCGGCGCGCCGAATTCGTATGCCGACACTCGAGGTGTACCGCGAGATTGCGGACCAAAAGGCGCGGCTGCGGCAGGCGGGGTTTGTGGACGGGGCCGAGGCACTTACTGTGCAGGACATCTGGACTAGCTGGATCTCCTCCAAAGATAAGGAGGCCGTCGATAACCTCGAAGGCCTGGACGAGGTTGAGGAGTGGGAGTTGCTTGCTAGTCACTACGTGGTCGCCTGGGGCTGGAGGGGAAGGGGGTTCGAGGGTTGGAGAAGAGCATGAAATTGGTATATGCTTGGGTTAGTTAAAGGGTCCATGATTTGACCATAAAATGTCTGTAGCGAGTTTTGTTTGGGGCTCCGAGCATTATTTGCAATATCCATAGACTACATAAACAATAATATCGTCCACCTAAACACAAAGCAAACCTGAACTCCACATTCCAATGTTGGGTATCGTCAAGATTCCTTCCCAAACGCCAAACCATGATCATGTCTGTCTATCCAGCCACCCCATGAATAGTACAAGACTCTGCGCTCTCTTCTCCAGACACTATCCAATCGGGAACAGCGGGTTCTCGGAAGCCTATCAAGAGAAAAATGTCTTGAGAAAATACAAGCCATACTTTCTTGAGCATATCGATCCAATGGCCATACCAATCCAGATCCGGCCCAGCTATCCAACCGCAGGACAGCTAAGGTATAGGCCATTCCCATCACGTCTCCTTCATTAGAAGAGTCTCAAATTTGTGCGCTGTTGCAGCCTCGTGCCATTCAGCATGGCGCGACTCTTCTTGGATCGAGTTTGGAGGCGGCGAAAGGCCTCCTGGATATGCCGGCTTTCGACGGGCGTCTTGCCCTCACTCGGGGGATCAAAGAGGCCACCGGGGGCGAGCTTTCGCTTTTTGGTGTTGTTATTGTCGCCGCCGGTCCGCTCCTTCCAAAGGTCCTCCTGCTCCTTGATGCGCAGGGCTTCCTCGGTGAGGGTCTGGACCATTTCAAAGGTGAGAAAGCCCAGAATGTCGACAATGTCGTCTGAAGGCTTGCTATCCGTCACCACGCCGAACCCAGCCCACTCACGGAACCGCTTGCCCTTGCGGTAGGTAAAGGACGCTTGGCGGTATTCGGACCACGTCACGTACTCCTCGCGCGTCATGGCCTTGGTGCGCTCGTCGGCCTTGCGCAGCCGCTCCAGCGTGATAAAGTTGAGCTCTTCCTCCTCCTCGTCCTCCTCGTCGTCGCGCTCGGGCGGCTCCTGGCTGTAGAAGCTGCCGGGCTCCCAGGGAAGCTTGACTTTTGCCTTTTTGTTCTTTTTGGCCGCCTCGTCCACGGGGCCGGCACCGCCCGGCATGCCTGCGCCCGCGGGGCCCGCCGCATCATCGACGCCGAGCTCAACGTCGCCGCCCTTTTCGTCGCTGTCGCGGGCATTCTTGCGCACGTCCTTCCAACTAAGAAAGGTCCGCAGCCGGCTGACCTTGGGCGCATCGTCGCGGATCTGGAAGATGAGGTCGTTGATGGTGATGGATCGGGCGCCGCGGCGCGCTGCGAGCTCGGTGCAGTTGCGCAACATCTCAATGACCTGTTGTCGTACAATCTCCTCAATCATGGCCGTCGTCTCGGTCGAGGGCTCGCCCGTCTCGCCAGAGACATACATCATCTGCTGGATCTCCTGCCGGTACTTGTGTTGCTTGTTGTCCGCCATCTTGGAGGATTGCTCGTGTGGTAACAATGGCGTCGTACTAAACTTGATGAATGACAGCAAATATGCGTCGGCCGCTACGCTCGTGATTTGATAATGTAGCCAACCGCGATCATGCCAAAAATGGAACAAAAAGGATGTAGTTGAGGAGAGAAAGGTGATTAAAGCTTGGCTGGTTCTACAAGTTATGGGCGTCACTGGGGTAAGTACATTAGGTAGGTAGATTTAAGGTTGGCGGGGACCTGGCTGGACTTGATGCCAAGTACTCTGTACAATCTCGCCTATGATCCCGGCTAGGCACATTTCTTTGACATCTATTACCTCGTATTGCTGATTGCATAATACAAAATCAGTTCTACAAGTTTTCAAGACGTCCAAAAATTCCTTATAAATTGCACGCAAAGTCACAGGGTACTGAATTTGTACTTGATTCTCTGACAGAAGGCGTAATTGTTTGCATGTACCTGACCCAGGCAGCTCATGCGTATACGGGTGGCATTGAACAATTCACTCTTATCTTATTCTTCTATTCTTCTCATCTATAGACATTTGACGACCGTAACGCATGCAAGAGGATACATTATTCGTTCAACCATATCCAAAGCCCCTCCGATAGAGGCCATTGCTGAGTTTCCCAAGACCTCGTTCATACGAGTTTGATCTCGACATTCTTCATTATAGCCCGATGCTGAGCTGACCGAAATTATGCATTTCGTTTCATCTCGGGCGTGATCGGTCGTCTCGCGAGTAGCCGCCCATGGCCCCAAAACAAAAGATCCATAGTAAAATATCAAGTACAGGAGGTAAAAGACGTTGTAAGGCGCAGGGTATAAGCTTCCGACCTGGGTCTAGTTTGCACCATAAGTCTAATCCAGCTCACACCAAGGGCTGCTGCAGCGCTGCAGACCTCATGAGAGAACTCCTTATATATCCATCAACGGTCTATCTTGGCTTCCGCACGCATGAGCCGGGCTGAAGGCGGTTTCTGTTCTTCTCACGATCATTGTGGCGATCCGTGTCCTCATCGGCCTACGACTTGTTAAAGAACCAGCTGCTTCTCTTACTAGCGCCGCTCTCGTTTTGCAAGTTTGCAATGGTTGGGCCTTGTCCAGGGCCGTCACCGCCACCACGCAGAGGCTTGGCGATGCGGCTTCCAAAGCTGAAGCCACCGTTGCCGGCAGGAGCACCGAGCCCACGGGTGGAGCCGGCCTTTGCGGCCTCGAGGCGTTCCTTGACGGCCGTGAGTTGTGATTCGAATCTATTTCCATTGTTAGCAATCGCAACAAACGTTTTTGAGGGCAGATGTATATACCTATGGTTAGCCGCGGTGAGCTTCTCTTGGCTGTCTTGCAGCAGGCTTTCCAAGCTCTGAATGCGCTCGTTTCTGGCAATGAGTTTGCGCTCAGCAATGGCAACCTCCTTCTTGAGTCCGCCGTTTTGCTCGACGAGCTGGCGTTGCACTTGAGTCAACTGCTCAAGGTTACGCTCAAGGAAGGCCATCTTCTTCTGCTGAGCGCGATTGTTGGAGGATCTCAATACATTGTTGTACTGCTCTCGTGTCTCATCAAGGCTGATCTCGAGCTCGACAACGCGCTCACATCTGTTCTGCAGATCACGCATCAGACTCTTCTTCATGACGTCAAACTCGGCAATCTGTTGCTGCACAGTCTTGCCGTTGGCCAGACCGGGGGTTGCGGCACCGCCACCAGATTTGAGACGCGTTTGCAGGTCGTCAATGAGAGTCTTCATCCGAGAATTCTCGGCAGACTTTTGGGCAATGTCGACCTTGAGCTCATCGGCAAGCTCCATTTGAGTTGTTTGTTTGTTGGCATAAGCCTCCTTGAGACGCTCCTTGATCTCCTCGGTATCGGCCTCGCTCAGATTCCTTGCCAAAAGGTCCTCATAGTCCTGCTGCATTTTCTCGAGGCGTGCCTCCAGTTCAGCTCTACGGCGAGCGTCGCTGTCTCCGGATGAAGTGCTGTAAAGTGAGAGCTCGGCTTGGCGAATTATTCCCTGGGTCTCGACCAGTCTGTTCTTGAGATCTTGCAAATCGTCCGTTGGAATAATGTCGCCCGAGGAGCTGTGCTCATAAAAGGCCTCCACCTGCTGGATAGCCTTTGCGATGGCCGCCTCGTTTTCACTAAAGACATCACCACCCAGGTCGAAGCCAGCCATCATTTGAGCCATCTTCTCTGCCTTCTTCTTCTCCTTCTCGTCCAGAATGGCAGTAGTCTCCTTTGCACTCATCTTGACATCCAGCAATTGCTGCTTGACCTCGTCCAACTCTGTGGTGAGCTCAGAGTTGGCTTCCTTCAAGGCGTCCATGGTAATCTGAGCCTCCTTGCTCTCAAACGTGAGACGCTCGAGCTGCATCTTGGCCTCATTGACCTCTGTTGTGAGCTTTTCGTTCTCCTTGCCGAGTTTACTGTCATGATCCTTGAGGAAAGAAAGCTCCTCCTTGGACTCTGCATAGTTCTTTTCGGCCGTGGCCACGGCCGACTCCTTCTCGGCCAGCTGATCTTGCAGTTCATTCTCTCTTCGGAGGAACTCCTCTCTCTCGTCCTTATCCAGAGGGATGCTGGGAGTGCCCGAACGTTCAGTAAGGGCTGGCGTCTCGGCACGGCTTTCCGTGATCAACCGGGACGGAGTTCCGGGTCTAGGCGCCTTTGCTTCAGGCTTTGCAGCAGCGACACCTTCAGTGCCAAATGCCGGAACCCACTTGTCCTTGGGCACACTTTCACCTGCGCGCCAGAGCTGCAGCTCGCCATCTGCAGCTGAAGCCCAGTTTTCAAAGCTTGATATGGTGGTTTGCGACTTTTTGAGCATGGCCTTGAGCTCTGCAGGGCTGAGTTCGGCATTGACCTTGGCCTTGTTCTTGATGGATTTGGCTCGCATACCAAAACGGAGGGTACTGAGCGTTTCAGCATCATTGTAACTACTCGGCGAACAGTTGATGATGAGGGTTGTTCTGCTGTTTCCTCCCAACGATTCTTGCAAGATTCTCGTCAACTTGGAGTCTCGGTACGGGATATGTGAGGATTTGCCGTCGGTCAAGGCATTGATGACCATACCAAGAGCACTCAAACTCTTGTTGATCTTCTTGGCCTCTTCCAAAGTCTGGCCACTGGCACCAGTCTTGCCAACCTTTTCACTACCAGCTAAATCAACCAAGAACAGCTGGCCACTCTTGGCCGAACCAGTCTCGACATTCTTCTGGGTGATGGTGATGACGAAAATGGAATGCGAACGCGAGGATTCCTGGTTCATGTTGGTCGCAGCGACAGCTCGAGCATTTCCTCCTCTTGTCATGACCTCGAACACTTCCTGAACACTCGACACGTAGAGCTCCAAAAGTCCCTTGACGTATACACCCCTATTCTTCTCCTCGTGCACAGGAAGGTTGTCGTTTTGCGGCTGGAGCAAATCGCGGATGCGCTCCATGTAGATTTCCATATAACTGACCCGGACAGTGTATTCAATGTTGGCTGGGCTGGACATGATACTGCTGAAAATCTGCTCCACGATACGGGGGGTCACACCCTTGCCCATGTCGTCCTCTATGCTCGTTCCCATCATGGTGTAAGACTTTCCGGCACCCGTCTGACCGTACGCAAAGACCGTTCCATTGTAGCCGTTGAGAATATCGTCGACCGTAGACCGAATGGAGTAATCAAAGATATCTGCTTGTTGGGTGCCCATAGGAAATACGCGATCAAAGGTGAAGGAGCCCTGTGCCTCGGCAGACTATATGCAAAGATTGGCGTTAGTGATTATTCTTTGCAGCAAAGGAATAGGAGCTGGCAAGATTTGCTGGTGAGAGCCAGCGAGCGAGCTTCACGTACACTGAGACTACAAGTGTCGTCGCCATTGAAAGAGACGATAGGCTGGCCGCCAGACGCAAGTTCGACCTTGTTCTGCGGCCGGAAACGGGCAACGACCTTGATGGTGTTTGCGCCCGACATGGCGACTGATTCTGCAGCGTCCTCGGTGGTGGCAAGCCGGGTTTACAAAAAAAGAAGCAAGGAGAGAAAAAGGGTTGGGGAGGTGTCTATCTCATAGCACGCTCCTCTCGCTTTGCATGTGACGTGGCCGTGGCTTGGGAGAAACAGGCCAGTCGGGCAGGGAAAGAAGTGGAAAAGAGGAATCACAACAACAACAGAACTAGGCTCAACCGACCAGGCGAGCTGGCCAGTAGGGCATGAAAGAGTAATAAGGGTCTTGAGTTGTTGTTTGGTGTTGTTTGGGCAGGGCAGGGAAGGATGGAGTCCAGTTTAGTTGTTGATATGTCCCGCTTCGCGAGAATGGCGTCTCGTCTCGTCCTCTCTTCCCTAACTTTCACCCCCCAAGCGTGTTCCCTAAGTGGGCACTCGATTTTTTGGTCTGGCAGCGGGCGAGTGGGCAACGCCAGCAACAGTGAGTCGGTGTGCAAGCAGGGTCCCAATTACTCGAACTTGAACCCCCGCTACCATGTACCTTGCTACTTTTTGATTTGAGGGGCTTCCTGGTGCTCTTTTGATCTTTGGAACTGACTGCTTTGACTTTCTATACTTGGCCTACAACGTTGATACCAAATGATCAAGGCACTGGCGTTCTGTTTGCATTTTGAAAGTTTGTGCTTGTCAGTTATCTAGCCAGTTACGGTGCAACGCCTGGATCAGGGGAACATCCCAACAACCGCGTCGGTCACTAAGCAATTAAGGTGTGGTGCCAGGCTGCAGAGATGGTAGGGGAGCGAATCAGAAAATTAGGGGCAGTTGGTCTAGGCGGGCAGGTGGGTTTTTGGGTCAGGCAGATGGGCGAGCTGGGATCGCGCTGTCCGTCCCTACAACACTACTACAATGTAATGTACCCAGGTCTACAAGAGGCCCGGCAAATGGTACGTCAGCACTACCAATCTCACAACGTCAATGCTTGCTGCTGGTTCGCGCGTGAAGTGGTTGCATGCCGTTGTGGTTGTGCGTCCTCCCGCCTCGTGGATGAGGATGTACCTCGCTACTTATGTAGGCAATGTCTGTACATTATAGCATACTTGCAAAAATAAACTTTCCTGTATAAATTCTCCTGGGCCAGTATGCATGACTCTATTCCGAGAGACCCATGTGCGTAAGTAGATGTAAAGGCATTCTATGGAATAGAGAACCCTCGAGAATGTATTTTTACCAAGATTGACTACACAAAATCCGAGTCCAGCAGGAGAGAGGCATAACAAGCATGTATAAGCAGATTAAGAGGTAAACTCCGCATAATTGTCATTCATTTCCGCCGCAATATACCCCAAGCACTTGGCCATGCTTAATGATGAGGAGTGCATGTGGGCAAAATCATGTCCTTGACGCTATGATCCATTTGAGTTCAGAAAATCAATCTTCTTGCTCTTGAGATCAGTCTCTTTTGCTTTACTATCTTTGTACTCGAAAATCCAGAGATCGTCATCAAAACGCCATCAGCTATGCGACTTTTCGCAGCCAGACCACAAAACGACAAGAAATACATTACCGTAGGCTTTCTGTACTGTCAAACAGCAGCTGACCAAAGACTATGCCACGAAAGGAGAAAAGAGAATACTGCTGCCATGTGCAATCCTGTCAAAAACGCCTACGCCTCAACTGTGACTTTGTGAATAATCAAATATTCGCCGGTGGCCCGTTCCTCTCTGTATGTCCCAAGACTGTATTTGTTGGCTCTCGAGATCCAGCAGTGGGATCTCGGAGTCAAACGTCGATCCACGTTGCCATGGTGGTAATTGCCGTCTGTTTCATAACCGCCATCCTCGAAGGAAATTAGCATGTTATCCAAGCGAGTCTTTTGCTCTGCAAGAATTTGGAAACGCAATTAGTCCTCCCAGCTCTTCTCGACCGTCTCTCGCACGCGCTTCGTGTATTCCTTGCGGTTATCCTTGTACAAGTTGGATGCCTCAACGTTGGCTGGAGAGCCGGTGTTTGGGTCGTTGAGCAGACTGGCATGTACGGTTAGCTTTCAAGGCCCAGTATCCCCAATGGGCGCCGCGTCTTGGACGTTCACCGGATGGGTCGGATGCTTACCTCTGGATACTCGTCAAGACAGCAGCGACGTCATATGTGGGACTCCATCGGTTCTGCAAAATATCGAGGCAAAGCTCTCCGGTCGCGTAGACGTTGGGGTGGAACATTTGGCTGATGAACTTGACAGCGGGAGGCTTGTTGGGGTACTGCTCCTCAAAGTGCATCACGAGTCTAAAGGTGCCGTCCTCGAATGGTGTATCGGCAGGGCCTATTATGACGGCATTCCTGTAGCATTTGACATCCTGGGTCAGTCTTTGGGACTCTGGTCTAGTATATCGATTCGAGAATATCGTTCCTTGTGAATGACATACCATGTCATGACATTATCGGGGACAGGAGATGCGGAAACACCGGCGGGAGGGTCGGTTTGCATGCGCTGCAGAGCTCGATTAGCTTCACAACTCTGGACGGCCAACATCCAAGCCGCAATCGGGAGTAACTCGTCAGACGCCTACCTTGAAGTCACGCATCAACCGTCGACGTGCTGCAGTGGACATGTTGAATATATAAAGGTACAGCAACGATCTGGGTTTTGATATGCCGGAGGCTGTTATGACTAAAGTCCTGCAAGAGGATGGATGGGGAAGTTGCTCTTGGAAGATGTTGCGTGATGGTTTAGGCTTGTGAAGGATTACTAGCAAGGTCAGTCAGTACTAGGTTAGTGTAGTTCTTCCGACGGCAGCGTCTGGGGGCGAAGGGCGAGGGGCAGAGGCGCCGGCTTGCAAAGGTCATTTGGACACCGTTGGCCCCACATCTCAACCAGGCATGTTGATCACTACCTGTACTAACTGCCTACTGACCTGTAAGATGCAGGGGACCTAAATCAAGGTACTAAATAGTCGCGGGTATAACATTTCTCGAGCATCGCCAGAAGAATAGCATGCAGGTTATAGAATCCGAGGGGTAATTTACGACCCTCCAACACATTTTGATTCATGGGTAAACGAAGTGATTTGATTCTTGAGCGCTAATGCTGATATGCCAATCCAATGTCACTGTGTTTGAACAGAGCCCAGCTGTTCAGGCATTTGACAAACCCGGAAAGACACAATGCTAACAGAAACTCCGAAACGCCGAGCCTAGAGTGAATGAAAAGAAGACAAAGAGGCATGAGAACAAAAACCTGGTTCCCATCACAAAAGATTTCTGACTGCCAAAGTCGCTCGCTCGCTTGTGAATCATGATCGAGAACGAATCCGGCCAGCTCAAGGCTTCTGCCCCATGGTGACAACACTAATAAAACATTGTCAGTTTTTCGAGGCTATCGAACTCGATTGTTGAGTTGACAACTTACACCTGCATATAAACGTGATATTTTGGATCCCAGAAATCGTCCTTGGCATTTTGCACAAGATTTAATACCTCGTCCTTGCTCATATTGGCGTATCTCGTGAATAAGACCATGCTAAAGGCCTCGAGACCCTCCAACAGGTTCCGGCGAGCAATTTGGCTCAGCTCTCGCAAATGTTGATTTCGTGGCCCTTGTGGCCAAGGGCTTACTGGCCAAACGAATAATCTTTCCGTCACATTGTCCAAGCCGACGTCGCGAAACATTTGTGCGTACTCTTCCACGTACGATCTCCTGCCGCTTAGGAGGAAACATTCTGTAATCACATTGTTCCATTTCTGGATGGCACTGCCTTCCCAACTGTTGTCATCGCATTTCAAAGGAAGCACAATGTCCTGCGATTCAAACCAACCATGTCTGGCAAGGGCGTTGAATGCACTTGATACGACCGTCTCTGGTGACTGGAAAGATAGATGATTACCGCGACTGTGTATGAGGCTAAACTTTTGGCGGTAAAGCCATTCGTCTTCAGCGTCGTCGATTTCAAACTGGCAATTTGTTGGAATGCTACAACGATTCGTGTCAGCTCAAGAGTAGGCGACTCAAGATTGGGGAGACATTGATTGGTAGCGGCACCCACACATGGAAAGAGACTCACTATGATGGCTGTATCGGACTTAAATCAGTACCGATTACCTGAGAATTGGCATGCGTCAAGGCTAGATGGGTGAATGGTCAGCCGAATAAGAGCTCCTCGTGTATACATGATTTGTCAACCAACCAATCTCAAACGCCCATAGTCCTGGTAGGAAAACAAAAGTCAGTCTCGTGTCGGAAGAGTTCGTCACTTTCAAGTGACCATACTCACCCGTGCCTGTGCCGATATCTAGAACATGGTCTAGCTTCTCAATAGGCGAGAGGAACAGTTTGCCCCTCAGGGTTTTGCGCCACAACTCATGTTCGATAGCTGTCCAATCATGACAAAATGTAAGCAATCGCAGAACCCGGAGGCAGCCGAAGAAGGATCAGTCTTTCTTACCGGACCTGTTTTGCTCTCGCTGTTTTGGGGGCGGAAAATCAGCATTTGCGCGTTCCTGATCAGCAACCTCTGCGGCGACGTACTGTGTCGTTTGGAAGAGGATAGCCTGTTCACAATATGGGAGCGCCATGGTCAGCGCCGCGGCCCAAGACACATGCCAGAGAGAATTGATACATACGTCCTTGCTTGTATGAATGATACGTTCTTCCGTTCTCCTCGACAACTCGGAAAACTGGGCTGTCGCTGTTGATCGACTCGGTCAAGGTCCTGTATGCCTTGAACTCAGCATCTAAATCCAACCAGTTCGAGGGGTGCTGGGCGCGCTCACGAGACGGACTGGTATGAGACGGCCGAGATGGCGCTATCTCGGCGAAGGTCTAGATGAGCATCTGCCCCTGTGTGCGGAATTTGGGAGCTCATTGGAACCGGCGCACAATCTCTGTCGGACTCACCATGGGAGAGGACAGGAGAGAAAACAGAGGGGCGGTTGGGAGGGAACGATGAAAAAGAAATAAAGGATAGTAAGACTGTATCCTTCGTCGTGGCAGTGGATGGAATGCTGTTGAGACAGGCCAAGAAGTATGGCCGGGAAACAGCAATCGCTTCGGGATTAATATATCATGGGCCTTGTAATATTCCAGCCAATGATGCCGTTGACGACCGTGCCGCGTTTTTCTCTGGGGTCACATTTAAACAAGCTAGGTTAGTGCTGGTCATTGCCTTATTTCGTCCTTCGAGAATGATCAGAAGAAGGATTTCTGACAGCCGCAAGGCGTCACCTCAAAAAAAAAGTCCAGCCCTAATGTTGTCCGGTCACGGTGGAGGACAAGAAGACAGATGAAAAAGAAATAAAATCACATACACCATTCCTCAGTCGCTCACTCAATTCATTATCCCACAGCAGCAGCAGCCCAGCAGCAAAAGCCACAAAGTTGAGAGCAAACAAAACGAACCCTCTTGCACATGGGCCAAGCGAGTACTGTACATGACCATTCTGACGCGGTTAAGGGTTGGCCCTGGTCGGGGAAGCCTGAAGACTTTCGACGACGCCCATGTGGCAGCCCACCAAGCCCACCTAATCTAAGACCCTTGACGCTGGTTGACCTGCAGACACGATGTGCGGCGTGCGCTTCACGAACCCTGGCGTTCATCAATCGGAACCTTGCCCAGGTCGTGTCCGCTTTGCTCGCGCCCTCCAGTCCGTCTCGTGAGACGCGAGAAAAGCAATTCCATCATCGCCGCCTTATTGCAGTCGGAGATCTTTTGTTTTAATTCGACCGAATTTCCGTCTTGAGTCCGGGCCAAATTGGGGCAGACGGCAGTGCTGGCATCACCGTCGTGTATTGTTGGGTCTTGTCACGATCATTCCGTCTGTGAATACACGTCACATTTCCCGTTGTGTCTTTATGCTGTGGATTTACGATTAATCAAGACCTTTCATTCAACGGCGATCTGTTCCTAGGTCATGTCCAGACTAACCCTCTTGGACCCTGCAAGGTTCGAGAGGCTCATGGAAACTTTCTCGTTGTCTCGCTAGCTTGAAGACTATTCTGCTCCCGTGGCGCCATCGCTGCGACTACTCGAATATGGGAGATGATCCCTACCCAGCCAAAGCCCAGAGCCGAAGCGATGGCGCTTTCAGCGGTTTGTCCCCCGGCAGCCCGGCACGATTACACCAGTACCAGGTGCAGAAGTGCGCTCCAGAGGCAGGGGGACCGCCTAGTTAGTGCAGTGTAATAAGTGCATGCATACTAGATTGTGCAAAGCACGTTTTGCAATTTTGATCACAGTACGCATTACCAAGAGTGTGCACGGTACAAAAACACACCAAGCACATTTACACGTGCCAGACCCGCGGGTGATGCTGGACAAATGGACCAAACTCCCGCGTCATTCCAAACCGTGGGGCCGGACTAGCCCCGCGTCTAACCGGTGGAGGTGGGAATGGAGCTCAAGTTACCGGGGAAGTTGGGTCTATCCAGCTTACACCGAAGCCGATTCCGCCATATAAACCATCTTGTAGAACTTGTTCTCTTCCATTGCTCAACTTATACCATCTGCAATTCGACCTGTTTACTTTTCTTGTCGCTGCCAAATACTGCTGCTGGAGTTTGACGACATGGTTCTTCAATCAATGCGACCAGCTGCCAGGACCATCCTGCGCAATGGACCTCGGCAGTGCTCGGCACGCCACTTTTCAGCCCAGACTTGTCTGAGGCAAGAAATTCGCGATGCGTATATTCTCAGTGCCTCGCGGACGCCCACAGCAAAGGTAGGTGATTGAATGTTTTGATTTCTATTCTTGGAATCGAATACTAACATATCTTTCAGTTTAATGGCTCTTTTCTCACAGTATCCGCACCCAAGCTGGGCGCAGTCGCGATCAAATCCGCCCTCGAAAAGTCCAAAGTCCCGGTCGAGAAAGTGACGGATGTATACATGGGCAATGTGTTACAAGGAAATGTTGGACAGGCTCCGGCACGACAGGCGTCAATATTCGCTGGACTGCCCTCGAGCGTGGAGGCCATTACTATCAACAAGGTGTGCGCTTCGGGTTTAAAAGCCGTGGTGTTCGCGGCACAAAACATCCAGCTCGGCCTGAGTGAGGTGCAAATTGCCGGCGGTATGGAAAACATGTCACAGGTTCCATACTACGTTCCCCGGTCCAGCAGCCTGCCAGCGTTTGGTCACGTCAAGATGGAAGATGGTCTGATCAAGGACGGTTTGACGGATGTTTATGACCAGTTTCACATGGGCATCTGCGCCGAGACAACGGCAAAGAAGTACGAAATCACCCGCGAACAGCAGGACCAATACGCCATCCAGTCATATGAGAGGGCACAAGCTGCTTGGAAGGACAAGGTTTTTGCAGACGAGATCGCCCCAGTGACTGTCAAGGGTAGGAAGGGCGATACGATTATCGACACTGACGAAGGCTACCTTGACATCAAGCTCGACAGGGTCCCGACCCTGAAACCCGCCTTTATTCGCGACGGTACCGGTACCGTCACGGCTGCCAACTCGTCCACGCTAAACGACGGCGCCAGCGCGCTGGTGCTCGGCAGCAAGGCCATTGCGCAGCAGTACGGAGCCGGATCGAGAGTATTGGCCAGGATATGTGGCTCTGCCGATGCCGCCATTGACCCCGTCGACTTTCCCGTGGCCCCGGCCAAGGCCGTTCCGATCGCTCTGGAGCGCGCCGGCATCACCAAGGATCAAGTAGCGATCTGGGAATTCAACGAGGCCTTTGCGGCTGTTATCAAGGCCAATGAAAAGGTGTGTTTATATCCTTTACTATTATATCCAGATAAAGTCAATAATACTAACATTACTCAAGATCCTGGGACTAGAAGGTGCCAAGGTCAACCCCCTCGGAGGCGCCATTTCTCTTGGTCATGCCCTGGGCAGCTCGGGTTCGCGCATTCTCACGACATTGCTTCACCAGCTCAAGCCGGGCGAGTATGGTGTCGCAGCCATCTGCAACGGAGGCGGTGCCGCGTCGGCAATTGTGGTGCAGAGGATCGAGAGTGTATAATTTCAGGCTATTTGATACCCGTTTTAAAATTAAGTCAAATAAACAAGCTCAATTCTTGCCAATAATTGTCTTGGATAAACCGCGTCTTGTCACTCGCATTACAATGATTTGTAAAGTACAGCTACAATGCTGCTTGGGGCAAGCCACGTACATGACTGGTATCATTGTAAACAAATGATTGATGCGTATCCGTACTTGAGCCATGTAATTTCTATAATTTTACTGTCAGATTATCGTCTATTATCTTTGTCTAGATCTGCAGCCCGCCGGGGTATCTCTTTTCTATGATTACAAAAACAAAACAACTAGTCTATTGACATGATTTCTCATGTCCCACACAACCCGGCTCAACTCTGCCATCTCTTTCTATCAGTCTAAAACTGTTCAACATGTAGAGAAAGTGCCTCTGAACTCTTTTCAAACACCAATTTTATATCTCGCACTCCTTCAAACGGCTCAATGGCCAGCGTCCCCTTGTCCCTTCTCAACATCACCACGGCTGGCGATGCCTTTGCCGTCCTCCTCCTCATCTTCGCCAGCATAGGCGTACTTGGACCTCCGCCGAATCTGAGCACCCCATTTCCAGAAGCAAAAGGGGATGGCACAGCAGGCGAGGCCAATGAAGCCCAGAAGACTGCTGGCCCACTGGTCGCCGAGACGATCGTACATTTGAATGGTAAAGAGCACCACGCCGGCGCCCCAGAAGCTGCGGATAAAAGTCTTGGCCGCAAGGGCCGAGGCCGCCAGGTGCTGGTACGAGTCGACCAGATAGTTGTTGGCGGCATTATAGAGGAAAATGAAGCCAAAGCCGACGGGGAAGCCGCCCAAGCAAGGACCCACCCACGAGAGCTCCTTGTATGACGACCAGGCAAAGATGAAGAGACCAATGGGGATGAACCAGCATGAGAACATCATGGGGATCAGTCGTACCTCGGCTGGCGGGTTTCCGTTGTGCTTCTTGACAAGGGTAAGATAGTGCTTGTTGACAAAGGGCGAGCACATGGCCGACATGACTACACCAACAGCAATTGGAATGCTGTATTTTCATCAGTGTCTGAATATATAGACGGATTTCTTTTGTTTGGGTGGACAACTTACAACATGAGACCAGTAATACCAGCAGAGTAGCCCTTACCCTCTTGGAAAATGATTGGGTACGCCACAAAGAACATGTACAGTAGACCGTAGAGCACGGACATGTACAAACTGATCAAGAAGACAATGAGCTCCTGGAAGAGGAGCTGGAAAGGTCGCAGAAGGAAAATCTTCATGCGTGCACTCATTGGTCGCTTGTCCAGCTCCTGTTCCGTGACGAATTCCATGTCTCCAGTTTCCTTTCTCTTCTTCTCAGCACGTCGCTTCAGGATGGTGGGTGCATATGTTTCGGGCACGGTAAAGGTGATGAGAATCCACACGATCGCAGCAAGGATGAGCTGAATCCAATATAACCATCTCCAGCCGGCAGCCATGGAGAGCCAGCCTCCAATGAGGGGACCAATGGCTGGGCCAATAAAAGGGGCAGCAGAAAAGGCAGCCATGGGAACACCTCGCTCCTCATTCTTCCAAAGATCTGCAAGTGTACCTCCGACCAAGGTCATGGGCGCCGAAAAGGCAATACCGTCAATAGCGCGGCAAACGAGTAGAGTCGCAATGTTGGGCGCCACAGCACAAGGAATGATGAAAATGACGGCCAGCAGCAGTGTCGAGCCATAGATAACACGGCGACCATAGACCTCTGACAGTGGCGCAAACACCATGGGACCGACACCAAAACCAACAACAAAGACGGTGATGGCCAGAAGGGACACTTCCTTGCTAACACCAAGCTCCTTGGCCGGGGCATCGAGGTCTGCGGTAATGACCGCCGAAGCAAGAGCTACAACGAAACAGGTCATGGCGACAACCATGGTACACCACCACTTGTATGCCTTGGACCAGTTCTTTGGATTCTCGGGGTCGTTTTCGACAAATGCAACCAATTTGTACTCCTTCTTGCTGTCGGGTGCGGTGATGGGTATTTGTCCATCTGGCTGTTCGGTTGTGTACTCGGCCATGTTGGCCCGCTCGCTCAAGGTTCGGTAAGGGAGGTTGACATCCAGTTCCGGATCCCGGGTTTTCTGTTTCGACATGTCTTGTAGTCCCGTTGCGGCATGCACATCATTCTGATTCAGAGTGGAATCAGAACCACTCGAATGTTGGGTCGCCATGATGAAGAGGCGTCGAAAGACGACGATTTCTCTATACTATAAAGACAAGGTAAAGAGCAGAAATTGAGACACTGCTCCAAAGATGAGAAGGAAACCGATAGAGAGATTGTGAGCCCGCAGACAACAGAAAAGGGAAGATGGAGACATGTTGTATTTATATCAAAATGAAATGTCTGTTCATCAACATGTACGTACATATGGCCACTATTCTCGCGATACTGTTTCATAGAGTTTCTGGCGAGGTTCCACTTATTCAAGGCATAATCATGGCGATAGTGGACCCCTGGCGAGTCTTGGCCATGTGGTGAAGACGCGATATGGCGCCGGGGTGGAGCTGGCGGAAACGGAATGGAGAGCGTCTAGGCTCTCCAGCCACAACTAAACCTCTTTTCGCCTCATATTTCCAGAGGATCAGTGTCCTCGGGCTTCGGCGCGATGGGACCAGGACCGAATTGAGGCTCAAGCCCAGCAGGATGGAGACGCTTGTCGTGACCCGCCTGTGGCTTTGCATTGCTGGTTGCTCTGGTGTCCACGCAAATGATAAAAGCTAGCCCCGTTCTCCCCAGGTTGTTGTTTGAATCTGCTATCGAGAGAATAGGGACAACGTCTCTCGAGCACCAACGAGCTGTATCATGAGTCGCAGTCGAATGCCCAGAGCGAAAGCAGAGGAAAGGGGAAAGAGTGATATGGCATCGAAATCTCTCCAGGTTCGCGTTCAAAGCTCGCGTCGCGAGCTCCTTCAGCCCAGAAAGTCCCTGGCTCCCTTGGGCAGAGTGGGGCGACGTATGATGGAAGATAACGGGCGCAAAACGACAAGTATCGAATTAGCGGCACAATCTTTAAAAGAAGAACGGTGTCAACCTCTTGATTCAGTCATCAGTGTCTTGGCATCGACTTTCTATTCATCCCATTCATCCTTTGACCGTCCGGTCCCGCCCCGACATGCAAGGAACTGAACAAGACTTTTTTGCAAGTCTGGGAATGTCGAGAGAAATCTTTGAGATTCGCAGCCGAGATAGGACCGTTGGCTTCTTTCAGTTGTTTGCCGTGCGCAAACAACAAATTAGTGGACCATCACATCATGTGCAATGTGCTTGGTCCAAGGCCAGCACAAGCACGGGCATGTGCCCAGAGGCCGAAAAACGGAGCTGGAAAAAAGTGACAAACCAAGGCGGATTGTTCGAGTGCTTGACATTGTTGTTGTAATGTTCCATTGTCGACCAGCGTTTGCTAATAATATTGTTGTTGTTTGGTTCTTGCTCTGAAGCTGTCAAAGAGCTAAAGTACTACATTAGGTACCTAGTAGGTAGGTACATTAGTGTTAAAAGCTCTAATGACCCGGCAGAAAGGCTCGGCCAAGAACCAGACGTTTACCTACCTACATTAGGCACTTGACTAATAGTAGGTAGGTAGTTTTGAGGTACAAACCTCCAATTGCACATTGATATTGAATCTAGCCAGGCCGAACAGACAGGGATGCTGTTCTCGCACTGATAGTCGTTTTAAAAGTCCGGGTTCTCTTCTCGCGACTCGCTCAATGTGGACTTATGACTTGACTCTATCTTTTCGACTCGCGCTCTTCAAGTTCTGAGAAATGGGGAGAGAGAAACATTTCGCGGCCCAAAGATGATGCAAAATGTGCAAGTGGCGTTGTGCCTACTTGAAAGCTCCAATTATAGCCCGTGACATCCGACAGTCAAGATACCCTTTACTTGTCAGTTATGACAAAGGGCAGCAGCTCATCCGAGTCGTCATTTACCGAAAAGACTTGAGAAATTCTTCAAGATGATATCTCCTGGCTGGTGCCAAAAGAACATTCACTACCTCCATCGACTGCATGGATTGACGTCTGGTCCGTATGTGGCAATGTGGTGCCTTGCAGATGAGGTACGTAGCTGACTCGAAATAGGTACGTACCTACTAGGTTTCAGCCGCGCACTGATCAGACTCATCAATTAATGGATCAATCCCTTGGGTCGAGACCCACATAACTCAACAGCCTCGCGAACAACAGAACATGGAACCTTGCATCTGTGATGGGTTTCCTTTGATACCTACCTATTTTGACCTTTAACAAACACCAACCAGACAACTGGAGCGCTTGAATACTTTGGACCTGGAAAAATACGCTTTGGAGCGACACACATTACGGTTCCCCTGTTTGCATATAAACTTTTTTTCAACGAATGAAATTGAGCGACAATCAACAATCTCATCACGACTTGTCGCGTCGCATACCCGGGTAGCTAGCTAGCCTGCCTAGCTGTCCCGAGTACAAATCGTGCCAACGCCATGGCTCTGACAGGGCAGTTCCTGACACAAGTGCGCAAATTTCTTGCAAGTCGTGACGGGGAGCAGCTGCGGCAATGGCTGCTAGTCGAGCCCCCTGTTCCTGACCACTACCACATGCTCGCGCAGGAGCTTCGCGGTACGGCCTCGATCGAGAAGCTCGTTGAACAGCATTTACCAGAGGAAGATGATGTCTCATCCGAGTCTGGGACTGCCTGGCCCGGTTTCAATGCCTTCATGGTGGATTATCTCAATTATTGGCGGGATGTGGACTTTGAGGATCTGCTGCGTGCCCATGAGCTGCTCATGGGCCTTACAAAGTGAGTGGTAGCACTCGAAGTGATGACATTCATGTTGAAAGAAACTGCTGACAAGTATTCATCAGCTCATGCACTACAGCGCTGAATCATCCTACATATGGTATCATTATGCTGCAGACCAGTGTAGCACTCTGCGGTTCACTTTCAAAGCTCTCCATGACGCTTAATAAACGTCCTGATCTCACCAGAAAGTTGCAGACCATTGATACGAGCGGTGGTGACGAGGAAGAAAAGTCCATCATTGACAAGGCGGCTGAAGTGATGCAGAGGGTCTTTACTTCCTGCTTAACCGACAGGACGAGTGACAGACTCTCGAAGCCAGAGGGGAAAAAGGTTGGCGTGTATACTTTTGCCAACATTACGCTAAAACTCCTTTTTGCTGTGAGTTTCCTCTTCTTTCCTTTGGTCGAGTATGCTGGTAATCACAATATGTACTAACCACGGTGCACAGTGTCGCAAAACATATCTCGCAAAGACAATCTTTATGAACATCACATCCAAGTCGCCACCACTGTCATTCTACCCCGCCGCTCAACGGGTCACATATCTCTACTACCTGGGGCGCTTCCATTTCATCAATAACCACTTTAGTCATGCGGCTCAATGCCTGGAGCAGGCCTATCTCCAGACACCGCCCGTTTTTCAGAAACATCGCAGGCTGGTCCTGACTTATCTGGTTCCCTGCAAAATGATACTTGGTTATCTGCCGTCCCCGAATCTACTCCAAAGGCCAGAGGCTGCCACTCTAGCCCCGATATTTTCGCAGCTTTCCCTAGCCGTCCGGACGGGCAATTATCTACTGTTTCAGTCCACCATTTCAGCCAACGAAAAGTGGCTGTTCCGAAAGGGTCTCTTGTTGACCCTCATTTTCAGGCTGCGGCCCTTGTTATGGCGCTCGCTATCTCGACGCACATTCCTCCTAACCTACATAGCGACCCCCATGGACCCCAGCGCACCATCCAACAAGGCCGCAACGCTGGACCTTTCACATCTTCTCGTGGCAGCGACATATATACAGAAGCGCCTCGAGGGTTACGTTCCATCTGAGATGGCACCCCGGCAGAGGCCGCCGCACGTAAACGCCATGTTTATGAAAGCCGTCACGAACAGCGGGATGCCTGAAACCGACGCCCACAGTACCCTCGTACCTCCACCAGGTGGGCCCAAGAAGCTGCGGCCCAATGACGGACTTATTTGGGGCAACATGGCTCCCACAGCAGAGCATGTGGAAGATGTGGTTGCCTCGCTTGTTGCCCAGAGTTTGTTACACGGCTACGTTGCGCATTCGCTGGGTCGGTTTGCCATCATGGGTGCAGCTAAAAAGGGCAGCCCCGTAGCAGCAGGATGGCCGAGTGTGGCCAAAGTCATTGGACAAACCGATGATGATGTGCCGGGATGGGTGAAAGGGTAGCTAAACGAAACTGCCGAATAAATGAATGGCCAGGCGGAACACTAGACCCTCGGATGCATTCTTGTATGATGCAAGGAATGAAACCTAGTACACGCCTAGGTTGTAGCCACATGTATAATCACTCCATCAACTTGTTGCACCTTTGACATGTTTGAATTGTCTTCTCAAAATGTCTTTGTATTCAATATCAGCATGACAGCCGATGGGCATTTCGGCCAACATGAAGTCTGGAGAACAGAAGCGGAAAATGGTCGTAAACGACCATGAATAAGAATTCCTCCCTCCTCATGCCCATCTTGTAGACCTCGGATCTTCCAGGCATGCCCCCGAGAAGAAATAAAAAGAGCTCTTGCCCTATGTAGAGTCAAGAGAGGGAATTGAAGTAATGGTGGTAATAAGCACTAAGCTTAAAAATAAGTATAAAAAAGGAAGACAATAAGTTTCGTCACATCTCTCGTCTTGATCATGTCCGTGTCCATGTGTTTGCGTATGCTCGCTTGTCGCTTTGCTCGATGCATTGAGGCAGCCTTCCCTGACGTTCCTGTTGTTGTTTTTTCACCTTTCCCCCTCCTCGGCATGAAATTGTAAAAATAAATAAATGATATCTAGAAAGGTCAAAAGGCCACAAACCGACACACCACGCTAGTTCAAAATGAAGTTTGGGGGGTATAAGGTCGAAGCAATAAAAATGAAAATGAAAAAAGCTGCAAAGTTTCTGAAAGTTTGAAAAACTTGCAGGCAGTTCTCAAAGAATATCCAAATGAATCTGGGTAGACAATAAACAGTATGTAATATGTAATAAGTAGTTGTTGTAGTAGTCGGTCATGTGCAAAGCCATAAAGGCTTAAAAAAGAATATATCCAAAATAACAGGCCGAACACAAATTTGGTCCGGGCCGATAGAATGGGCCAATGTTTGGGCCGTTGAAAAAAGGGGTTTATCGTGAATCCATTCGTTTTGAGCGTGAGAAAGTTTGTTTATAAACTTGAGGCACAAGTGCATCAGGATTATAAGATGCAAGCAGCGGCAACAATGGCAACAATGAGGCCAGCGATCGCGCCGTTGCCTTGAGCGGCAGAGCTCTCGCTCTTGGAAGACTCGGTCGCCTGGGCGGAGCCAGTGCTCGATTCACCAGATCCGGCACTATCGCCGGTGGTTGCGGCCGCGGTAGATTGAGCACTGCTGCTTCCCGTCTCGGAAGCGGTCGTGGTTCCATTTTCCTGAAAGATACCACCAATCACCAGACTGACAACAGCAGAGGACGAGCTCTTGGCGGGGCTACTGGATGAGCTGCGTGTGAGCGTGGTCGAAGAAGCCGTTGATGAAGTCGAAGAAGAAGACGTGGAAGTGCTGGTGGTCTTGCTCGAGCTAGTCGTGGACGTGGTCGAGCTAGTTGACGTTGACGTTGACGTGGTCGAAGTAGTCGTCGGTTGCGCCTTGGAAGTTGTCGTGGCGACAGATGAGGTCGTTGCACTGTCCGAGGAGCCATCCAGGCTATAGACGACAATGTTGGCCTGTCCACCTTTGGGCACCGTGACCACACAAAAGTCGGAGCCACCAGCTCCAGTGGCCTTGAGGTCACTGGTGACACCGCTGCCGTCGACTGTGCATGGAAGGCCCACGCAGCTGCCGGAAGTACACTCGATCTTGAGTCCAAAAGTGGGTTTTGTGTCGTACAGGCTAGAACCTTGCCAGATGGGATTGGTGCCAACCTTGACATATGTCAATCCGCTTGCATCAGTGTTTGCTCCGGCCACATAAGGAGCCCAGTTGCCTGATATGATTAGTCTCGAGTCGTGAATAGGTAGCCCAATAGACTTACCAATAGGTGTGGAATCGTCTCCCCAGTGGCAACCCTTGTCAGAGTCGACTCCGGGAGGGTTGATGTAGAAGCTATCGTCCTCGTTAGGCGGCGCTCTTGCACGACGGAATCAAATCAACTCACTGAGATGCAGTCGATTGCCAGTATGATGTGTCCGGCACAGCCAGGGTCAAGGTATCGGAGACATCGTTGGGGATGAGAATATCCTCGTTGCCAGGCAGGACAGTCTGGCAGAAGGACACAACCTTGCCAACCTTGTTTACAGCCTGGACCGTTCCGGTGCCGTCTACGCAAAAGGGCTTGCTGGTAAAAGGCTTGACCGCCTTGCCATCCAGACCACAGTAAAGTCCACCAGCCTACGGTGCGTTAGCGGACAGGATTCTTGCTACCAGTTCCATGCCCAACTTACCATTCTATCGGTAGTCGCGTATGTCGAACCATCCTTCCACTGAGCCGAAACCTGGCCTGGCGGGCAGGCATACGGGCAATAGCTTCCGCAGGTGCAAGGCTGATCAGGGCTCATGGCCCATCCAGCATTGTCGCTGCCGGGAGTGATTGCGATCAGACCATCAGAGCTAGGAAACGTGCAAGTATCAAGGCCGCGCGCTTTGAGTTCGAGGTTCTTTTGGTGAATGATATCGCCGGTAGTGTTTCTGTCGCTGATTTCGGGCTTGCTATGCCTGCGGTGGTGATGCCGGTGGTGAGATGTTGCCAGGCATTGGTCGACAGCCGAGAGCAAGGCCGCCAACAGGGCGGTTTGCACAGCGAGCTTCATGATGCTTGTCCTTGGATGCGCAATTCAAATGAATGACGATATTCGCAGCAGGGAATGCTTTCTTCTTCCTTGCAAATCACAGTGCCTGCAGCGAGTGAACGCGGGATCCGAGGAACGATGATAGATGTCTTGAGTAAATGTCTCGAGTTTGTCGTTGCGACCAAAGCGTTTATTGGGCGCTGTTTCAAGGAGTGACTAGAGCGATATAGCTAAAGAGTGTAAGTGATTCACACAGACGACAACCAAGCGTCACGAGTGATCAATCGCAAAGGTATTGCAAAGGCAAGAACCAAAAAAGAAGGAGAGAAATGAGTGACAGTGCTCAATAGAGCACAAGAGCGCAATTGCAGCTTTGACCTCCTGACCGACGCCGCGTTGCTTGGAGTGGGTGAAGCTGAGCAAAAGAGTGACTGAGACCCGTTCTAGGGGATGGAGAAGAGAAACACGAGACGGTCAGTCTGTCGTCCAACGAGACTCTCTCACATACACTGGGAACCCACAGAAACATGACCAAAGAAAAAAAAAACGGGACGCCGGGGACTCCAGAAAGCGCAAGCACAAGAGCCGATCAGAGAAGGACTGGAGTCAATAGCAGGGGGTGAGACTCCACAAGTCAGGAACCAGTGGAAAACCCGCCATGCTTGGCTATGGTGTTTCTCAGGGATCAGCAGACTAGCCAATTGATTGGCCTGGTCTGGAATTGGGTTCCTGAGCCAAGTCGCCCTCGCCAGCCAATAATGTGACGGCACCAAATGAATTTGATCCTCAGCCGAAATGAGCTCTTTGGTGTGATGGCAGGCATCATGACAAGCAAGAGAGAGCGTGTGTCAATTATGAGTGCGCCCTGTGAATATTGATGGACTCGGTCGGTACTGTCTGAATGCATGCCCACCACGCAGCGATTCCCAGCACAGGCCGATGCTTAAAAAAACAAAAGAGGTAAGAAAAATATTACTGTGCGCATGTTGTACCCCGCGAAAAGGAGATTTCGATACTACATGGTATTCGCTGGGGACGGATGCATTTGTTCGTTTCCACTCCTTACGCGCCAACTCACTGCACCGGCTCATGCCTAGTTTGCAGTCTATCACACCCCAAAGACGCCATTTTCGATGGCCATTGAGTCTTGACAGAGCCGCTGCAGATCCGGAAATTGAAGCGTTCTGGATTTGCAAGAAAAAAGGGGGGCAAAACGGTGACTGTCATGGAAAGTAGTGTTGATCGCCAGTCGCTCGCCCGCTGTCAATCGGAGAGGGGGTTTTCTATTTTTCTTTAACCTACCGTGCCTGCTTCTTCGTGGGGTTGCAGCGAGATCCATCCACGCCCAAATGCATTCCCGTTGTTATGTTTCTAGATAAGGTTATTTTAGACTTGGCTTACTATGAGTCGTGCGAGACATGGGTGGCTCGAGCGCAAGTGCCCAAAACTTGATTGCATTTCTGTAGGTAAGCAGCAAAATCTCGATGAAAAGCCGGATTTCCTGATTCATGAAGAACATGCTTTTAATGAATAGTATATATAAATATATTAGACCTCTTTTGGACGTGGAAGCAAATGAACGCGTCAAGTCATATCCGGTCGACCTTGGCGTCAGCTCAGCTCAGCGCAGCGCCGAAGAAACCCCATGGTACAAAGTACCTGCTCATTTGTCCGCATGCACGGCCCGATGAAACATTCCTTGGAAGCCATGGAATGACAGCGGGAGGACGGATGCTATTGCACGTCTCTTTAAGGTTGGAGACAGAATCTATCAACATCACTTTGTTTTTTAATCTACAATACGTCACTTGTCTGAGGTCTTTTTTCGAAAGATTGTTCCACAAAGTACCAATGCGATCAGATTATTTGTTGCGATCGTCTCATGGCTGATACAAACGTCGCTCATTACTACAACAGCACTTGTATGATCATAATGGCAGCAACGTTTGGGATTGGTCTTTTACAACAGCAGCAGCAGCAAAATTGTCGCATCCATTGCTATTCTTTCGCTCACCAGAACCTTGCAAACTCATGCGACTGCTGCCAGCCGCCATCTCGACTCGCAAGTGTGTTGATCCGTGATACGGCAAGCTACGATGAATTGCCCCAAATATTTCCATGGTCTCGCAGTTATCCATATCATCGTTTATATTTTGAAATGCCGCTTTCCGATCTTGAATATAAATCTCTATTCTCAGCAGTCATCGCTCCGCGCCTTGTTTATTTTGCATCTTTCTCTCCCCTCTTTCGTACAGTGGTTTTACTTGATCAGACGACTCCATTTTCTGGTCCATGTCTCAAAACTTGTGAAAAGCCCAGAGATATCTTTCAATCATTTCCACGGCAGCACAAACAAGCCTATTTGATCATAGGTTCCGCGGCATTTAAATCCGAGCTCGTGTACGACAATACATTTTCTAGCTACCTACTAGATATGCTGGTCTTGTCCTCATATTATTGCACAAAGTGGTGGGAGCGTTCATGCTGAGCCACATACTGACATTCAGCATTTACGATTGCGACATCAAACAATCTTGTTCAGCAAAGACCCATTTGCATCAGCTGGATGCAGGGTATATATGACATTCCGCCCGATACTGTAAGTACTACCTATAGGTACTTCTGGCAATGATTTTGACAATACATGGGGATGCGATATAAATGTAAAAAGGAGAAAAATCATAACCCATAAGAACAAAAAGGCTTAAAGACAGCGTTTTTAAGAAGAACTTGAGTGTAGGGGCCATCTAGGTAAAAACTTATGTTCTTGGCGATAGGTTGTCGGGTTTGAACCCAACCAACTACCAGGGTCGTTGATATCTTTGGCTCATTTTCTTCTTTCTATCCCCACATTCACTTTCTTCTTTTCCCTCGAGTTCTTGAACCATTTTCTTTTCTTTTCCCTCCTCTGGGTCACCCTTTCCTCAGCAGGAAATTTCCAACGCCAAAACTTTACGGTTGAATGTTTCTTATAGTGGCCATCACAAAACGAGCAACGATAATAGTTTATTGTCTTGTATTATCATTGTGCATCCAAGAGGTCACTAGAATGCTCAATAGGCTATCGCATGACGAGGCGACTGCAGGTCTTCTGTTGTTGGAAAAGGTCACGATATTGCAGCGAAATGATTGGCGATACCGGCAATCCGGCTGGCTACCTAGATACGTCAGCATAATACCCACGATAGGACCGCCCACTCTCCCGTGGCGTCAGCAGTGATTGATCCAATGCGGAAAACGAAACGAAACGAAACGCTTCCCACCCATGTAAAGTAAAGCCCGACAACCATTTGATCTGTGCTGCCAGCTCATCAACCGTTACACACGTGATTAAACACGAGCAAACTGAGATGGGTTACCCAAGAGGATCATCGGGCTACAATCAAGTTTGCGAATCCGGGTATTCCATATCCGGATAGTAAATAGATTGTATCTGCACGGGAAATAAACGACGAGGCGCCATTTGAACTCCCTCGCAGTGCTGTTGGTGCCAGATCATAAGCGCTCCCTCGTCTGTGATTGGCCTGGTTGGCGCTTAGCTCAAGCACGCACGCTCACTGCTGTTTTATTTTTGATCGTCGGCTGCGAGCACCGCCACGTTATTTAGCGAGCTACACCACATACAGCCTCATTGCAGCCAGCTATTTTCTTACCGCTCGTGGTCTTGGGTCGGATCATGCTGAAGCCGATAATCTCACAGCCTCTAGCCGGAGTACAGGGTGGCTAGCTGTTATTTGTTGTTCCGACCAACTGGCTGTTGGCTGGAATGGCAAAGCCGCAAGTAAGGGCTGTGTGGATGGCCTCATCAAAAAGAGTAGGACTGACTACAACATCCATCACAAGATATAAGACCAGACTGTTGCCCACGATGAAGGAAAATGCCATCAACATCAATCACAGTCAATCGATACAATAGAATTCCAAGCTTTGCAACACTTGTAGATTTCAACTATTTTCATATTAATTCTCTTTGGCATTTCTCAAATCCATTCCAATCTTGGTTCTCTATCGACATCTACTTGATCGAAACCAGCAAAATGCACTCCCGATCCATCATCGCCGCCAGTCTTTTGGCCTTTTCACCCTTCACCGCGGCTGCTCCTGTCAACGGTAGCACGTCGTCGTCTGCCTATACGGCTCAAGCAACACCCACGGCGAATCCTCTTGCCGCTTTGGGATTGTCTAAAACAGCTCAAGTCTTCTTGAGTGACAGGTAAGCAGGCTGAAAAACAATGTACTTTCTCAATCGAATAACACTAACAATTGCATCCGGCAGTCGTGCCGACGCCATCAACAATGTCTTGACCAGCAACGACGACTTCAAGTTTAGTTTTGTCGACAAGAAGAAGGGAGGACCTGGCGAGGGCGGTGAAGTGGTCCCAGCGAACCGCAAGACCTTTCCCGCGCTGACCAACAGCGGCGTTGGTGCCGCCGTGGCCTTTCTCGATGCCTGCGGCTTCAACACGCCCCACGTCCACCCGCGTGCCACGGAGCTCGCCGTCGTCGTCCAGGGCTCAGTGGTGACGTCCATGTTCCCCGAGAATGGCGTCAACCTGACCGACGGCACGCGGCGGGAGATCATGACAACGCTCAACCAGTTTGACGCCACCGTCTTTTACCAGGGCTCGGTTCACTCCCAATTCAACCCCAACTGCGAACCCGCCGTGTTCGTCGCTGCATTCAATTCCGAGGACTTTGGTACCGGTCAGGTTGCTCAGGAGCTCTTTGCCGGGTCAGACGAGGAGCTCACAGCCGCCATTTTTGGTAACCAGATTAGCGGCGCCGATGTTGACAAGCTTCGGGGTCAAATTTCAGAGAATGTTGCTCGTGGTGTCGAGGAGTGCCTGACCAAGTGCAACATAACCAAGCGCAAGTAAGCCCAAGACTTGAGGACTGTTTGGCGTGAGATGGACACGGAATTTGACGTGTTACGGTATCTCCTGGAGGCGGATGGATTGGCATGGTTTAGATCTTACGATTGATGATTGCTAGACACAGGCATTGCATTGGTGTTTGGAGTTTTGCTTGGAATAGCTATTATGTGTTTGTTTTGTTGCTTCTAGATCTGATTCCTTTAATTTTATGATACCGCATCCATATGTTTGCAGTACTTGTTTTGTTTTTCAACTTTCTGTTGTTTTCGTTGCGCTGGTGCTTGTAAAGATATTTCGGACCTCAGCTCAATGAGCCAACAATGGCGATTCCTTGGTCAAAAGGCATGAATGGAATTACCTGTCCGTCGAGTTGGGCCACCTGATAAGCTAATGCTTTACTATCAGATGTTAAAAACATATCGATGGCGGAAACATGGACATATATGCTTTCATCGCGGCAAAGCTTCTTTATCATTTAGCCAGGATTACTTGCTTTTTGCGGCCCGGAAGCATGTACGATACCACGCGCAAGGCGCCGTGCAATTGTGGTGAGGCCCGTCCCGTGTTTCCGAAGGAATCGAATCCACGGAATACTGCTCCTGCAATCTGGCTGGAGATGTAGACAAATTTTTTCATATTGCGGCCTACAGGTTTGAGCTATTAGCAGTCAGCATTAACAGATGCTTCTGAAGCCCTGATGATGTAAGATATGTGAGTCGGAATTCTTGATTGCCCAGTGTAGGCTGTTGTGAAGGGAGGGGATGGGGGAAAAATAGGTGAATACGATATCTCCGCAAGTCTCAGTTGCCCATCTTCAAACAGCGGAGTATTCCCAAAGAGGTAATCCGCCAGTATAAGGTTCGGTGGATTCGCTCGCAAAAGAACCGTTGGATGCCACAAATGAAGATGGAACAGAATGGCATCGAATGCAAGAATTAAGAGTAATATTTGTTTCAGCATGGTATTCATCTGCCCAATACTGTCCATATCAAGTCATTCAAGTCATCTTCGCGGCAAGTAGTCCATCAAATGTCTAGTTGGCTCGGAAATGGCAGGTTTATTCAAGCGTGCGCTTGCTTCTCCCGTCTACAAACACTGGCCTCGTGCCATGGCATTGTAACACTGCAAGGTACTAGAGAGGCCATGTGAGGCAAATAATCAGGTAACATCCGTGTAAGTGATGGAACCTTGGAAAAGAGAAACCCCAATGGATTCTTCTCAAACTGGCCACTCATCTCACCCTCCGTGAGTACCTTTGCCTACAGAATGAAGTGTCGGATATATACCACAAACACCAACCGCTTCTACCCACGTACACAATACATACCCGGGCGGAATTTTCAAGTCACAAGAAACCAAATCCAGACAGAAATATCCACTCAATAAATCATTTCATCTCTTCCAAGGATTTCTGCTCTAGGGTCCACTGTAAGCATACCCGCAATCGTTGTCTTTGCTCCGTGCTAAACCCACGATCTTGCGGGGGTTGTTCCCCTTTGGCTCCCCACAGATCCGCATCTAGTCTCCATATCTGACCGTTGAAGGGCCGAATGCTCCTGCCATGGCCGAGCCGCTCTGCCCGAGAAAAAAACAAGCCGGTGACTGTTTGTTTTCCTTTGTCCAGAGCAATAAAACTACCACAATGACCCGTTTCTCCTTTGCAATTCAAATCTGTCCTACTACTCCCAATCTCTCGTTTCTCCACGGTATCGAAAGTAGAAATATGCAGCGCACGATGTAGTTGGCTACTAGCACGTGCGACTATACATGGACTCGAACTGAGCTTCTTTTGGCATGAACAACAATACGCGTCCACCAAAAGGTCGGTTCTCTCAAGAGGTCGTCGCCCGACATCTTCTCGCACTCATTCCACAAGGGTACACGACAGCCCACCTTGATGATCCGCGAGTGGCGTGAGCATGAACAAAGGCCGGCCTTCAAATCATGAAGCGACATTCATCTTTGAGAGACTTGATCCTAATGGAGATCTTCTGTCATTGTGGACATGGCTGAACCCTCCGATACCGTGCCACCGAGTCGCCTGGTCCTTGCTCCATGGGATCATTCACGGAACCACGGTTGATTATTCCAGCGACCTGAGCTGCCATGGCACATGATTGCACTCCACCATCAAGGACATTTCAGGCCGCAATGATTACTCCCCCACAGACTTTTGCCAGTCGCTCGAGTATGGACACGTCTCGACAAAATCGATTCGAGGCTGCCAACTATTCACCCATTGACGAGAAACAGCTTGAACCACTCATCAAAGCGGTCGTGTCGCCGATACACTAGACAAAGTGGCAGAGGGGGAAATACTCCTCTTGTCCTCGGTCAAAAGGCACAGCGGCAGTCTTCTTGATCACTCAAACACTTTGACGCCCACGAAATCAAGCAGCTCATCAACTGATGCCAAGAAGCTCAAGAGTAAAAGTTTCTCAGATCTCCTAAGCTGAGCAAGATATCCCTGAACACCTTGCTGCAGACTTGTAGCGTGATCAGACAGGCTGCTAGTCCTCGGGCCATGCAGACAAGACCTGCAGGCAGATGGAGCGTAAACCGCACGAGCTACTTGTGTATCATTCATTGCCCCATGGGCACCACTTGGCAACAATGACAAGCCTGGTCATCACTAACGTTTACATCAGATCAAGGATGGCAATGAAACTTCTCAAATGGGCGACAAGATGGCAAACTGACATGTACAGTCTCTCATTATTATATAGTGTCCAAGTCAACCGACTTTTATGGCATGGTATCTTACTCAATGCGAAACGCAACAACCTCCCGCCTTATCGACTCTCCTCCGTCTACATTATCTAGTGTATCACCATACCATCTAATGTATCTCGAGGCCGACCTCAAACAACAGAAGATTTGGGGTATCTTGGGTATCAATAGTGGCTGTCTAGACCTGCTGCTCAGCAACGTGAGTCTCGGTCTTCTCGTCACCGTGGACGTGGTGCATCTTGGCGGCAAAGGTCTCAGTCGGCTTCCAGCCAGCTGACTTGCGAGGGGAAACTTCGTTCATGAGCTGATCGGCTTGCTCGAGCGAGAGCTAAAATTCGTGTCAGTGCTTTGTTCTCACCATCGGAGGACGCCGAGTCTCGAGGAAAACTTACACCCTTGAGTTCAGGAACGAGGAAGTAGGCAAAGGTGACGCTGAGGCAGCAGAGCGAACCCCAGAGGAAGAAGACCTTGGGGCCAAGGGCGGCCTTGTCATCACCGACCAAGTATGGGGTGATGACTAGGAGGCATCGTCAGCTTTTGCTTCCATCAAACGCGCTGGAGTCGCAAATATAACTTACCGGCAATGATGGTGTTCCAGAACCAGTTGGAGGCGGTAGAGACACCAACACCACGAGATCGAATGGGGAGAGGGAAGATCTCGCCGACAATAACCCAGGCTGTGGGACCCCACGTGACGGCAAAGAAGGAAATGTTGATGCAGATAAAGGCAATCATGGCGCTGACAGCCGAGGTGTTGTTGGCCTCGACTGTGCCCTGGGTGACACCGATAGCACCGACAATGAACTGCGAAATGATCATGCCGGAGCCTCCGCCAATGAGCAGTGCACGACGACCGAGCTTCTCAATGAGGAAGAAGGAGATAGGAGTGGACAAGCAGTTGACGAGGGTGGTGATCATGGAGATCAAGAAGACGTTGGAGATTGTGCCGAGCTGCTTGAAGAAAACGGGACCAAAGTAGAAGATGAAGTTGATACCAGTCAACTGCTGCATCATTTGCATACCGGTACCAAGAATGGTGCGGCGGATGGGGCTGTTGCCCTGGCTGAGGGAGCCCTTGAAGCAGGCCAACCAGGAGCCAACGTAGCTGGTCTGGGGAATGACCTGGAGCTCATACTCGTTGTTGGCCACGATTTCAGCGAGCTCATCCTTGATGTATTGCGAGTCCTGGGGCTGACCACGGACATAGGCAAGAGCCTTGGCGGCTTCCTCGATCTTGCCCTTCTTGACGTAGAAACGGGGCGATTCGGGAAGAATGAACAAACCAATGGCCAGGATGATGGACCACAAGAACTGGACACCAATGGGGATACGGTACGAGCCACTGTCTGCGCGACCTTGAGTGGCGTAGACGACGCAGTTCGCGATCAAGATACCAATGGTGATGCAGAACTGGTAGCCAGAAACCATGGCACCACGAACCTTTTTGGGAGCAATCTCGGACATGTAGAGAATGACAACAGCCGAGATGAAACCAACACCACCACCAGCAATAAGACGGCCAAAGACGAACAGAACCTCTTGGTTTGTGGAAGCAATCTGCATGATGCAACCGACAACGAAGACGAAACAACCAGCGATGATGGTGGGGCGACGACCGATGAAATCAGCAATATCACCACCAATCAAGGCTCCAAAAAAGGTACCGCAGGACAACATGGAGGTGAACAGGGACTGCTGAGAAGTGGGGAGGACAAAGTGGTCGGCGTCGATGCCAATGGGAGCTGCGGCGCCATAGTCGTACTGGTGACCGGTGTAGAGGCTGATGAAGTATGGCATGGCCATGACACCACTCATCCAACCTGGCAACAAACGTCAGCAAGAACAAGTCATGATGAGGATGGCTCGCGGCGGCAGCTTGGGACTAACCAGTGTCATATCCGAAAAAGATACCACCAAAGGCAGCAAAGGCGCAGATGAGGTACGCCTTGAAGGTGACGGGGGCCTCGGTGCGGGCGACATCGGTCGTGCCCTCGACGACAACACCACCAGCCATCTTGTTTGGAGAGAGTCCTGTCTCGGGATGATGAGAAAAGAAGATGAAGAATGGGATGGGACCTGGACCAATCTCTGATCTGGCAGACAGACAGGCAGGCACACACTGAAGAGGATGCTCAGAGAAGGGAAGGGAAAAGGAATTTTTGGAAAAAGAGATGGGGAGGCCGTCGAGATTTTAAATTATCGACGGCAAGGGTCCCAATGAGTATCTGACTGGGCCGAAGGTGGTTTGGCCGGGGGGTGTGCGTGTATGTGGTTGCCAGCCAACGGGATGCAGGTGAAGGAAAGGCGATAAAAGGTGAGAGAGCGTTAGGGCGCCTTGTGTCTCGCTGCCGTTACACGCAACCGCGCGAGAGTTTTCGACTTTTTTTTCTTCTTCTTTCCTCCTCCCCCAGCTACACGGTACCTCTCGATCGGTCACGTCCAGGAGGGAACGAACGCAACGCGGCCGAGGGTCAGTCCATCTGCGCGCATCTAGGCCTGGCCTGGGAGCGACAGACAGACTGCAGATCCGCTATACTGATCAGATGTCGGCTCCAGGGTCAATCTTGATTGGGCCGTAGTCTTCAATGGACAGGGATTAGAAGGCCCGTCTTTCAGTTCCTGGGGGGACGGCCACGCTGAAGTCCTGCCGCATTCCAGCGAATCGCATGCGGGTCTGGCCCACTGAATCCTTCGCGGACGCTCTACCCCAGACCCCTGAAACCTGGAGATTTGGGGAAATTTTCTTCTTTTCTTCATTTATCTAATTATTCCATTTTATTTTCTTGTCCCTTGTATTTTCAGTAAAGGTCTTTGTCAGGGCCGAGTTTCTTGTGGAGTTGAACAGTTGAATTAGCCTCTGGCGCCACCCAGGACCCAGGGACGCTTCTGCAGCTATCTACTAACACGCGTCCCATTCGGAACATGCTCATGGTACTAAAGAAGCTTTTGCCATACTTTATTTTTATTTTCCCCTTGTTGCATTTCTTCCAGCCACTAGTCAGTGCTCGAGACGAATCCGATATGTGCTGTCAAGGGACTCGAGCCATGAAAGCAGCTCCTTTACGTACACTGGGACAAAATCAATGCCTGTTTGCGGATGTTCTAGTCCTGGAATTCCTCGCAAGTCACATGGTTCATCGGCTTGGTGCGAATTGGGGTAGAATAGTTCTGATCCCAGACACAAGCTGACTGACAGATGAGTCCGTCCTGGTCCCGACAGGCTAGGTCGGAACAGGCAATGGACTATCTGTCATCCAAGATAGTCCAGACCCAAAACAAACGGTTCCATCTGAGCTACGATACGTACCCGTATTAGCAAGTGCTGCGTGGGTATGCTTTGTCGAAATCGTCAACTTGTGAGTCTGCCAGAAATTCTTGACCCGAAACGTCCACCCATCGCCTGGCGTCGTCAATACCGCACGCACATAGGCAGCGGGTTACTTGGCGCCGCAGACGCACTTGGCCACGCCTCTTTTTCCCCCCTGTTCGAGGTCGAGCACATGGAATCGTGTCTTGCCTTGGGGAGACTTTTGCTGTCTCGAGTGTACTCGGCGTGATTCAATCTTCATTGCAGGAAATGCCCATGCCAAAAAGAAATAATAATATCAAAAGCGTCGAGTCAGAGGCAAAGAGGTTATTCGCAGGTCCACGTACTCGGGGCAAAGGTCAGCTGACGGGTCACGAAACCTTGGGCTTGAATGTTCGTCCGTATCCAAAGATACTTTTCTACCTGTGCCCATCCCATGGGTCGTGTCATTTGAACACGCGACGTTACTTTGGCTTTGAGAAAGCCATTTGCCAAGTCCCAACGTCTGTAGCCTCCCCACAGTAAGGCCGAGTATCAACGCGGGGATTGTCCAGGATTAGGTTCTTGTTCCGTATGATGCTAACCCAAAGAATGGAGTGGCTTGGCTAGGCGCGGATGGTCCCTTGGAGGCTACGAAACAGTCACAGTTTCTCTGACATGCAAAATTTTTCCCTCTGAAATCGGAATATGATTCATTTCATGGGTAATAAGCCACAAGAATGTCTCAAGGCTTAAGTGACTTTGGCCACGGCGGCGTCAAGCTCTGCACTTCATGAGACCGAAAGTCCACTGCCGACGCACGGGAAGAGCTCCCCTGTTATTTTCTTCTTCGGTGGGCGTTCTAGCTGGACTCCTTGCGAGGCCAGAACTACCCAAGATGCTTCCAAGGTTAAATAAGTTGAACTAGAACGGGGATTCTAGATGATTGCTGGCATGAAGCCCGCCGAGAGGAATATCCACTTGTCAAGCCACGAGGACGACTGATGACTTGGGATACTTGAGCTGCTCGTCATGGAAAATCGTCAATTTTACGAGGAGGCAAAAGAGGCGTAGACATCACAAGACACCATGAAGCGGTTGGATGCTATCCACCACTGGAATGCTCACAATACCCTTTGAGCTGAAAGTAGGGGACAGCCTCATCCAATAGAATGAACCAACCGCCAGGCGCCGAAAGGTGCAACAAACTATCAAACCTGTAAAGGCAATGGTTTCGTGCAACGGTGTGGCCATGGATTTGAATGGTTGCTCAAAGTTATTACACAGTAGGCAAGCGCAAGGAAGGCCATCTTTTCTAACCGATTTCCGAAAGAATAGTCATTATTTAGAAGATGCACGAAACCGGGCCTTTTCCATGGACGACTACCCCGACGGAGCTGAGGCGTTCTAGGCAGAGCAAGCAAGCTGAAGACAAATCGCCAAAGGGCACGGGATCCCTGATATCTGACAATCATGAGGTCAACAGATCCAGTTGCGACGGCGCAATCCGACGACATTGAACGACTAGTCCGATGGGTAGGAGGAACACTTGGTACTACTCCGTACACGGTGATTTTGGCGTCGTTTGAATTATGCTTGTTGGAACCCCCTGGGCCTGGGGGAATTGGGGGTCGGTCGTTCGTTGCATGTGGATCGGCCGGGGATGACGGGGCCTCGCTGGAGCCACTAAAACCCCGCGGGATCCTCTTCTCCAGCTTGGAGACGGGCCGATTACAAGAGAATTGGCAGCAACTAGTTTGTGGTAGTGGTACAAGGATGGGCGACCACTTAGTACACTACAACAACATCCGCCGCCCATACCCGAGAAAAATCAAGAGAACTAGACCGCAAAAGATTGCTAAAGGCGCCAAGGTGGAAGTGGAAGAGGCTCTGAGAGAAAGAGAGAAGGAGATCACTTGCTGGGCTTCCCGCATCGTTATCATCAGCATGCTCACCAGGACCGCCACGAGTGCCGGAGACTGTCGAGCGGCAAGTGCTGACTGCATAACATGAAGTATTCCTCGATAGCCTGTCTCCCCGAGGTACCTCTACGACAAGAGGATCAATATGCTCGCTCCATGTGTGTGGATGACAAAGACTGTGTATCGTTACACTTTGAGCTCCTACCTCATGCCCGTAATATCTAGCTTTAATCCATCCACCAATCCATCCATCCTCCTTTGGCCACGGGCTTAGAGGCAGCAATCTCCAGCCATTGGGGAGGGAGGGTAAGAACTTGCACCGCCGGACTAGGTAGCGATGTTCATTCCGGGGGATTGACGGATTTTGCTCTCTGCATGGGGAATCGCCTTGTCGCATGGGGAAACGATGCCAATATCCATATGCAGCAGCAGAGACCGAAAAAAAAAATAGGGAAAAGAAAACCCCACGTACTACCAAGCAAGAATGTATGTGGAACCGACCTGCTCTGGAGCAATGGCGTGGCAATGGTGCAAGCATCGATCCACCTGGATGCGAATCTGCACGATTGACTTTTGACGATGAGACACATGTCCATCGACTAGACTAGATCTTACCATGACGACTATAAACGCACATCTATGATTTCGTCCATGGTTGCTGCCACGCGAGGCCAACTTGGAATGAAAAGCTTGGCCGATCCAGGACACACTAACCAGCCGCACCCACTTATGCAACGCACCCCCTTTTGCAACGGATTTTTGACAAAGTCCGATGCAGAACATATAATATAATTGAATATTTTCCCACTATAACACACCTAAATTGATTTTTTTAATTATAAATCTAATTTTTACGTTTTTTTTAACTATAAAAGGCTGTATTTTAAGGAAACTATTAATAGGAACCTATTCTTTTTATAGCATTTTTCGCAGCCGCTTATTTAGCTTATTTTAAGCAGATCTAATATGTGGGAGATTAGCAAATATTTAATTAGGATTAAAAGTAATTATTTAACGCTTATTAGGCCTGTATTTACTTAGTTTTATAGTTAAAAGTAAGTTTTCTTGGCGCGTTATAGCTAGTTTTATTATTATTATATTTAATATTTTCGCCGTTTTCGTTATTAGTTGCCTTACCTCCCGCCTTAACGCTAAATGCTTTTTTTAAATAAAAAAAAAATATATTCCAAAGATTTTTATTATTATAAGGAGTTATAATAGTAATTTTAGCTATATTTATAAGTTCGGGTGGTGTATATAAAGGGGGGGTCGGGATTAGAGGAAAGAGTTTAGGGTTATTTAGTATTTAATTAGGATCTAAAGGTTATATGCCCGTTTTACGCTAGCTATTTTATATAATTTTTTATATAAAGGCTAATTAATAAGCCGTAATATAGGCTATAAGCATTTTTTGCTTTTAAATAAATTTAATAGCTGCTATTTTACGCTATTTGCTAATTTGTTAATAATAATAATGCTTAAGGGAGGAAAATACACTTTTATTAAATGGCTAAAAGGCTTCGCTAATATATGTAAGTAGGTATATTAAGGCGATTTTTATATAATAAGCTATAAATATAAATTTTGGTGGCAAATAGGTGTTATGGCTATTTAATATTAATATCCTTTAAGGGCGTAGCCGTTACGTATTTTTACGGGGCCTCGTTTTTAGGCCGAATACCTGCTTAAGCCACGAAAATATTATAATAAAATTAGATTATTTTTTATATATAGCAATGAATTTAGCTTTTTTTAAATTTTTAGGAAACTATTACGCTTATAGCGTTATTTTTTTTAAAATATAAATTATTATAGTTATTAAGCCGAAAACGTTAATATTATAAATCGTAATTATTTATTTAATTACTCCCGATTTTTAAATGCGAAAGCGACGTAATCTCGATATACCTATTATAATCCCTTTTTTAGCTTTACTTTTTTAAATCCTAGTTTTATTTATATTATATATATTTTTAGGTTTAATTAAATATAGCTTTAAAACCTTATTTATAAATATATAAAATTTTTAAATGGCCCCGGAATTAATCCTATTAATCTAATCGGCATTAATAACCCGTTTTAGCTTTATAACTAAATATAAATAGCGCTATACGAATTTATTTACCTAATTTTTTTTAATATAAATAGCCTAATTATTAGATTTAATGCTAGTGGCGATTTGCGAAGCCACGTTTCGTACGATTTATTTCGAAAAAGCTCGTCCGCATTATTCCTCGTATAAAATCTAATTTTTAAGCTTTTATTTTTATAATTTTAAAAAAATTTAAATAAATTCGTAGGCATTACGATAAAATCGCACACCTTATAACCTACGCGATAAAGTAAATATATAAATACTAAAGTTATATGCAACTTTAGTTAATTTTTAGCCGTTTTCGACCATTTAAATTGCTTTTTTTATATCGCGTTCGTTTAATTTAGTCATTTTAAAAATATAAAATCAATTAAACAAGTGGCTATTGAGATATTAATAAAATGTTGTAATTGGGTTGCATTGTAGAGTGGGAAATAACACGTTGCAAAAGGGGGTGCGTTGCATAAGTGGGTGCGGCTGGTTAGAGCAGTTGGAACAAACCACGAGGTGCATTTCAAGTGCAGTAGGCAAGATTATTCTTAGGGCCACACACACGAGGATATGTTACATACAACAACAGACACCACTATTCTTTTCCCTCCTTACCCCGCCCGCACCCGAGGAGCTGGGACTTGACTCCAAGTGGTTTGTCTACATGTCATGGTCCCTTGGAACACTTGGAATACCACCGACTTGGCAACACCACCCTCTTGTCATCAAACCCAGCCTGTCTAACCAGCGTTTGGCAAACCCTTTTTCCGACTGGACGCTAGATATCTGTTGCTACGCCGCGTTTGTACAATCTCGGCCCACGAGGCCGGCTCCCTACATTGGATTACCTACCGATGGTACTAGCACGTGTATGCATGTGTAAATCAAGCGCTGTGCTATTTTCTATTGCATGTCGCTGCTGTTCGTCTAAAAGTCAGACGACGTGCGTACCAGCCCGTCGGGTCGAACCAAGGAAACACAAAGTGCACGGGGTCATGAAAAGGTGAGAAAGCAATTTAACCTTCTTTCGGTGCATTGAAGGCGGCAAAGGCAAAAAGAAACTCAAGAGCCCTCCCCAACCATGCGCAACATACATGGACACACACTGGCCTTTTGCGGCCAATCACTTTGGTATGATTTTGAATTACAATGAGTCTGTTACCCCGAAACAATGCATTCACACTTGTCCTTCCTGAACTGGTACTCATCAACGAACGAGAAAAGGGTGGCACTCTTCCTTCTCTCCCGGAGCGATACACACATGGACAAAATCTGCCTACACCCAAACCCTGTCCTATCAAGATTTGGAGGGGCTTCCCTTGCCTTTGCCGGACGCTTAGTTTTCATTTCGGCAGTACACCGCTTTCCCCAGGGTGGGCTCCTCTCCCTGTCCAAAGAGGCGCCCGTCATTATTCATAATCCATTATTGTGTGGATCCCTCTTTCTTGTCTCTCTATGCTTGTGCAGCGTCGGAGCTTCATTATTGTTTGTATCCTATTGCTAGTATGAGATACTTGCTATACTATCAATCCCAATGCTGAATATAGAACGGTGCTTTCTACTAAAACTTGTAGCTTGAATCTAGGTCTCTGCGACTATGTCTTTGGATGACTAAAACTAGCGTCGGCGAACTAGCGGATTTCCACTGTTGAGGGTCACTGTTCCGAAGACGAAAAAAGATCTCCCATGGTGGATACATTTTTTTTTTTCGATACCGCGGTCGAGATCCCACACTACTGGTATTCAAATACCAAGGAAAACTCTGCCCCGTATCGGTTCGGTAAGCTACAGGGACCCAAAGACTAAATAGACCAAAGAAATCCACTTGTTATATAGAGGCTCCAATTCATACGGAATAAGCGATCTTTGCTAATCATTTAGAGTAGAGGGCCCATTGTTGTGTCCCTAGATTCGCCAGACATTGACCCGAAAAACAGCGGAGACGAAGAAGAAATCGTCTCTCCGTCCCGTGAGTTTGGGTCAATAGGTCTGAGAAAATCCCAAAAGTATGACTAGCAGTATTGCAGGACAGACAAACACCCGAGAGAAACGAAAAAGTCCAGGAATCTACGGACAGAAAATCCCAAATCGACTCAGATTCCCAGTTCCCTGGTTGTTCCGTGTCCTAAAGGCGCACGGGCTGAGCTGGGATTGAGGGTTTGTTATCCCGTCTCAACAGTCGGTAGGCCAACATATGTTGAAAGCCTTTTCCCCCTGGAGATTCTTCAGCTCAGCTTTTGGTGGATTTTCCTGTCAAGGGTAGCAAGAAGAATCGAAAACCTTCAAGCTCAATCTAATTCAATCTGCATTGCTGGTGCATCGGGGTTCCCAGTAACAATAAATTTGGGTTTCACACAACAACAATGAAATGCGAGGGTTTAAAAAGTCCCTGCATGGCAAATGCATGGACATGGGCCCGTAACAATTCGTAGCACGGAGCTTTCGCTCGTTTCTTGCGAAAACACCAAACAGTCAGCCCCTGAACGAGTTTCATGTTTTCGCAAGAGGATCGCGGGTCAAGGACGGAGAAAATATCAATTCCACGAGGGAGAGGACATGTGTTTGCAGTCTTTTCAAGATGGTCTTTTATCTTTTCACAAGACAAATTCGCATCCAGGCCACTTTATTACCATTTCAAAGCTTGACGCATAATGAAAACCAATATAGGCTTCGTAATACTCCTGTTTGCATTCGCATGCTGCTTCTGCTCCTCTTTGCATTTGTCAAATCCGGCCAAGCAATTGCCTGGTAGCTCAAATATTCATGCCACGCCGTTCTTTCATCCGGACACATGCAAAATTGTGAGTTTCTGATACTGCGTTAGAGACTAGTCCCTAGTATACTCATGTCACTGCGATTATAGGATTTATTTTCGACAAATGAGTCGTCAGGTATTCTTGTCCAACACAATGCCCACGATTTGGAAAGAGTATTTTCCGTTGCACAAGGTATTGATCTAATTGTCATTCCTTTCATCAGCCTCTTTGATATATATAAACTCATGAGAAATATAGATGAGCTACCTATAGACATACCATCATCGCCGCTCTCATCAACATCATGGGAAATCAGACCATCTCCCGGAAAAGGCCTCGGGGTCTTTGCCAAGAGTCCTATCCGTACTGGACAGCGAATCATGGTCGAGGCACCTCTATTCGCCATTACGCCTCCTCAGTTTGTGCCCGGCAAAGGTTACGAGCTCTCTGCCATGGCGGCCTCGGTTGATGCGGCCGTGGCCTCGCTGAGTCCAGCGGACCGCAACGTCTTCCACTCATGCCACGCCCACTATCTACCCGGTGAAGCAGCCGCCACCGAGGAACCCGGAAGCGGTGCAGACATGCGCAGAAATCGAAACATGGTCATATTCCGGAGCAACGCGTACACCTTGACCAATGGCTCCGTGGCCATGTTTCCCCAAATCGCCCGCATCAACCACGCGTGCCGGCCAAACGCGGCCAATGTGTGGAGCGCGGCGTCGGACCGGCGTATTATCTGGGCAGCGCGTGATATTGCCGCCGGAGAAGAGGTCACGGTCACGTACGCGCCGCTGCTCAAGGCTCGCAGTGATCGTCAGGCGCGGCTGGCGCCGTACGGGTTTACGTGCGACTGTGAGGCCTGTCGTGACAATGACCCCGAGGGGACAGATCGGTCGCGCGTCAGAATGGGTCGGCTCCTGGCCGAGCTAGAGGAACGATTGGCCCAGAGCACGTCGGGCGCGGCAAACAAGAGGCTGTTGCCCAAGGCTCTCGAACTTGTGCAATTGCTGGAAAAGGAACACATGATGGACTATCTCCCAAACGCCTACCACCTAGCAGCTGAGTTGGCTCATCGCATGGAGGATTCAGCCGCAGCGATGACCTGGTCGGAAAAGGCGCTACAATTGCACAGGCATGCAGACGAGATTTCACATGCTGCAATGGGCGAGCAGAGCTATCTCGACAGAGTTCGCATGTGAAGAAACTATGAAATCCACCAGAGTAGAAGGATGCCTCTCACGCAGAGCCCACCATTTTGCGTACCCGCTTCTCCATGATATTCTCAAACTCCTGTACTCCGCCCTCGAGCTTACACAGTTCGCCGGTCTTGAGCCGATATACGACCCGCCGCCTCGGCGCTGCATCATCGTCATTGTCCGCGACGTCACTATCTTCGTCGTCGACCAACCCCTCGACTACTCCGCGCATAAACCATCGGTCGTGACTGACGACAACCACTGCGCCCTCCCAGTCCCTCAGCGCTTCCCTCAGCGCTGTGACGGTCTCGTAGTCTAGATGTGTTGTTGCCTCGTCGAGCACGAGGCAATGTGGACACTTCCACAGCAGCCGTGCCAGTTCCAGCCGGACGAGCTGCCCACCCGAAAGTTTGCAAATGGGCGTATCTGATGCAACTCGTCCAGGCAAGCCCAGCGCGCCCAAGAAGCCGCGGACCTCGCCTTCATCGAGCTCACCAGATACCTCCTTTGTCAAGAGAGCCAAGGACGTCAATGTTTGATCCTGTCTACCCATCTTCTGTAGCGTTTCGACGGCATGCTGAGAGTAATAACCCAGCTTCAATCGAGGATGCATGGAAATAGTCCCAGCTGTGGGTTTCATCTCGTCCACGAGGAGTTTAATCAGTGTGGACTTGCCTCCTCCATTGAGCCCCAGTATCCCGATTCGATCTCCCATGCTGACAGAGAGAGTGATGCCCTTCAAGACAATGGGGGCGAGAGTTCTGCTACCCTTGGTGGTCAGATAACGGAATGAGACATTTTCTAGTGATAGCAGAGGACCAGGGAAGCGCAAGTCGGGAGGCGATGGAAGCAAGATCTGAACGGTTTTCTCGTCTTGCGGTATCTCGACATCTGAGCGGCTTGATAAATGGTAGCCCTCCCGATCCCGGTTCAGCTTGAAACGACCGCCCTTGGCATTCACCTCCATGCCGAATCGGTCATCGAGCTTCTTTTGCCGGGACTTGGCCTGTCGAATCTTGTTTTGGTCGTCTTTGGCCTTGCCCTCCTTCATGTTCTTTTGAATGGTCTGCTGAATGTGCTCCTTTTGCTTATCCTTTGCCTCCTTCATCTTGGTTAGGTAGAGCTTCTTCTCTGCTCGACTGGACTCGTACATGGGCAAATCTCCGTGGAAGTAGTTCAAGCCCTTGTCCTTGACAATGAGCAGGTCGGTGCAGAGTGAGGTAAAGTCGCGATCGTGCGACACGAGGATGAGGGTTGGCGGATCATTACCATCAGCCAATGATGTCAGGTACTGCTGAAGCCACATGATACCAAATAGATCAAGGAAGTTGGTCGGCTCGTCAAGGATCAAAATATCCGTGTCCTGTAAGAGTGCAGCAGCTAGAGCTGTGCGCATTTTCCATCCACCCGAGAGACTTGATACTGGCTTTTGCATGTATGCCTCGGTGAATCCAAGACCCGTGAGAATCTTTTTTGCTCGAGACTCTACCTCGGCAACCTTGGCCGGCTCAAGCTGGAGCTCAAGTTCGGCCAAGAGATCTGCTGCCTCGCTGGTCTCTCTGGCGAGAGCTTCTGGAGTAATGTCTTGATCTTTCTCCTGGTACCTGTAGATATACTCGCGTTAGCGTTTCTACAATCAAATACAACACGACACTATATCAACCACTCACACTGTCTCAAAAGCCTCCACCTCCTTTTCCATGGCGATTAGAGCCTTTCGTGCCTGCATTCCGCGAGCGCCACTTCGGAGCCTGGCATCCTTGTCCTTCAGGAACAGCTCCTTTTGAAGCCTCTCATGACGGACTTTGCGGAGGCCGCGCAAGGCGCCATGGGCATTCGTACTGTCTATACCCCTAGACAAGACTGTATATACGCGATTACTTGGTTAAAGCTGAGCAATATAGAGCATTTGGGGGAAAGTAACGACTACGTGAAGCAAGACAAGGAGATTGCCAAACTGGGCACAAACCATCTATTTCCTTTTGGAGCGCTTGACGTGCAGTCGCACGCTCAATGACCTCTTCTAGAACGTCTGGGCCGTCTGAATTGCTGATACTTTCACTCTCGTGAGACTCGGTTGAATTGTTGCTGCTTGCGTCTGTTTGCTGCAATATGGCGACTCTGGTCTCCTCAGGGATACCAGGGATAAGTTTCTCTGCTATGGCCTTGAGCAGTGCTGAATCACGATTGTAAGTATTCGAAAAACATGCAAACCACTGGCTTCCTGTTTGTCCAAGTTTTGTACTCACTCGACTTGCCCGTCCCGTTTCGACCGACCAGAGCATATCTCTGACCAGCCTTGAGCCTCAGTTTGGCGTTGCTGAGAATCTCGATACCCTGGTTTTTCGACTTGCCCTTGCCCTTGGCGTCCGCCGCCCGAGATCCCGCGCTGACGGTTATGTTGAGACCTTCAACATCGAGCTGGTAAAGAAGTTGCGGTGAGTACGCAGACAATTCCATCACACCGGGCGGTCAGAGAGCAGCAAATATAATTACCTCGCGATAGTTGGGCGCGATTATGTCGAATCGCGTTTGTTTCGAGGTGCACACAATCGTGGCGACCGACTCGGCTGCCATGGACGTCATTGCAACAATTGTCCTTTATCCGAGCTGAGGTGCGAGTTTGTGTAGCTGGGCAAAGATGACGATGCGAGGACGTCTTGATCCTGTGCCGACTGCTCCTACTATGAGCAGTACTGGACAAATAAGAAATATCTTGACAAATCTCTCCTTTTCACATTTGTGAGATTATTCACAAGGATCAAATTTTGTTGGTGGTTACCTTTCTTTTGTTCAGTTGCCGCGCTCCTTCTTTTCATGTTCCGCCAAGATTGCCCCCAGTACTGATTGGTGGCGGGTCTTGGAGTTGATTCAATATGATTCATTTTTAGGGCGTTTGTAGCTTCCCCCCCTCCACGATTTGACTCACACCGAAGATAGTCCTGCATATTAAATGTGCGACGGGAAGGACTGAATTAAAGAATCATGAACGAATTCCCCTCCCTAAAAAAAGAAAAAATAAGAAAAAAAAAAGGGAAAAGAGTATAGGCAACTTGGAAACACAAGCCCGTTGCTAGGGACAGGCGGACCTGGGCAGGTCTGATTCTGTCAAAGAATTGGACCATACAGCAATCGACAGACAGCAATCCACACCAGACATAAGCAGGAGGCTTCATTTTGCTGAGGCAAATTCATGTCTATTCTTTCCAAGTAAATTAATCAATCACCAAAATGGAAATATGGAATAGAAGAAAAGGCAGTTCATTGCGCGTGATTTTCACCCCACAATAGATGGATGAACCAATAGTCGCAAATGAGGCCTCTCCTCCTTGGTCACAGTCATTGTACCGCCCTGAGGAATCTCGACAATGGTGCCGTCGATGCACACCTTTCTCCAACGCGGGTTCTCTTCCTGGGTTGTGACCCTGACTTGGTGGATGGCATCGTAGCCGATCTGCTCGGTCTTGCCATCATCTGCTTCCCACGTCATGCCCACATGACTGCCATTGTTGTAGGCCGCCATCATAATCTCCATGGTCTTTTCCGGTGATGTAGGGCCAAAATGCACCAGTCTCAGCACGCCATCGAGGGGTTTGCTCGCAGGCGATATGGTAAAGGTCTTTTCGAGGTCCGACAGCGGCGTCGACAAGATGTAAGCGTGCTTTTGCCGGTCAATCTTTGTCCGCGTAGTGCCGTCCGCCACTGTCAACTCGACCGAGGCGCTATACGCATGGTTTTCCTTGAGCAGCTCAGCTGCCACCATCTGGAAGCGCTTGCTCCCGTGCTTGCGATACTCGGGCGTGTCACTTTCCCAGACCAGCTGAGAGTGGAAGCCGTACGACGCAACAATGGCGCCGTAAAGGTGCGAGACCGTGTCGGACTCCTCCTTGATCTCAACTTCTTCAGAGGCAGCCCCTCCATCCGTACCGGCGATGGCCCCTGATGCCTTGTACACGATAGTTCGCGAGCCGGCCGAAAAGTCGACCTTGAACGACGGCAGCGGCCGTGCTTGGCCGCGCAGCAGGGTGCGGAGGCCAAGAACGAGAGACGAGGGTCCTTTGTCGCCGGTCTCAGCGTACAGCGGCTTGTGCACCGAGTGAAATAGCCCGTTGCCGGTCCCGAGCGGCAGCATGGCGACCAGAGGCAGCGAGGCATGTGACGGTGACTCGATTCGTTCACCGTCATCGTCACCCGGAGCCTTGCCGTTCAGCAGCTCGATAGCACCGCCATCGCCACTCAACAGGATAACGGTGTGTTGCAATCTCAAAGACCCGTCGCTGACCTTGCTAGATATGTTTAGATCTCGTGCAAACCTCTGGATGCTCTGTGCGTCTTGCGTAATGAGCAGGGCGTAGGGGCTGCCATTCTCCGAGCCGGCCGATTGTCTTTCTGACAGACCTAATTCTTGCAGTAGAGGTCGCAGCACGAAATTGTAAAACTTTGACGCGAGGCCAGTCCCTGAACCGGTAGACACTACAACATGGACCTTTTTGTCCGCTGCATCGCGCAGGTAATCTGGTGGACCATCTTGAAGGAACTCGGCAAGTAGAGGTTGTGGAACATGTTCAACTTGGCTTTTGGTGAGATTAAATGGCTTTTCCTCGTTATTAAGGTCCTCAGTGATACTGAAAATATTATATCGTCCCCCGGATGCCGAGTCTTTGTTGATGTAGACGATTTGGTGTGTTGGCAAGTGATGGCTTTGGTCTGGGGTCGCCTGACCAGCGGCTGTAGAGTGGCCGTCGGTCGCCATTTGCAATGAGCAGTATAGCCCTAGATACCCTGAGAATGAGACTTGATTCGGAGAAGATTCTTCGAGTATATGAGAGCCGCCGGTTTGCTGCGGTACGATAAAGGGCCAGTTTCAATGTTGCTTACGAATCCCGCGCAAGTGTGTCATGTAGTACACCGAGTGTAGTTTATTCATATGGGAGCCTGAAGGCGTGCTTCCCTTTGCACCCGAGACCCACTTTGGTCACATGAAGTTGGGACGCGGACAAACTGCAAGTAAGACACTAGGTACATGGCTGGAACTGATTACAATCATTGCAACTTTGATGGGGCAGCCAATGGCTTTTCAATTTTCTTCTTTTCTGCTTCTTCCTACAGAACTGGGTATCTTTGACCATCTCTTCGCTAATGTCCACTGGCCCTACCCATTGGTCCCCAGTTCTCTTTGGGGTTCATCTGGTATCTAATGAGGCCCCTCCTGGACTTGTCTTTACCCAGAGATTGATCAAACACAACCTCGAGCTTGTCAATTTCACTCTTTTCAGTCTGTTGTTCATCCTTGCCCTCGCTACTTGCTTGATCAAGTCTCAGCAGCTTATATGCCGCACTGCCTTCCTTGATCTTGTCTGTTCGGACTGGGGCTTTCTGCCGCACCCATTCTCTCATAATATGCCAGATGACTGACCAAGGAGCATTCGTCTTGATACTTCCTGGCTTGCAGTGACTACGCGTGCTTTCGTAGCCAAGCCCGCGAAGGGCTCCGCGGAAGCTCTCTTCGTCTGGGCATGAACAGTGCACTGCACCTGCTAGGTACGAGGGATGAAAGAAGAAGGGATATGGTTCAAGGGCAGCAAGTTCGTCGTCTTTGCATGCTTCGAGAGGGTCCTCGGGGGCGGGAAGGGATAGTTCCTCCAGGGCTGTATGCAACATACCCTCGATTCTAGTCGTTGTACCGTATACATCCTTGGACGCATCCGGGAGACTAGACAGAATCCGCTGGACAAAGTCGGCCGAGTGAAGGGGCCCAGCATACATGGGACCGCCCAAATGTGTTTTGCTGCCACAATGCTTGCAGGTAGAGTCAGTGGTGGGCGCTTGAGCAAACCCATGCTTATAGAATACGCCACTGCCCTTGTTATTGGCAACCTTTTTGTTGCGAAGAAGGAGTTGAGTCTCCCAAGCCCCACAGCCTTGGTCACAGCTGTATACGGACATGGTCTTGCCTGCTAGGAATTTGACAGATGCGGGAGACTTTCTGATGCGGACAAACACTCTAAGGTAGTAATCAATGGACAAGCTGAGTAGAGGTTCAATAGCAAGACCATGGCGTGCAGCAGTAGTTGCTAGGGCATGTAAAACAAGGCGCAAGCCAACTTCATGTGAGTAGAAGCCCTTTACAGTCACTCCTCCGTACAATGCAAATGCCTTTTCGGGATAGCCGTTTGAAGCAAAGACTCCAGAGTCGGTGCAGGTTATGCAAAGCAGACCGCCATCGTCACGTACGGCGTGGACTGCAGCGTCAAAAAAGGTTGCAGCCGTTCCGTACGGGTCGAGGTCAATGACATCGTATTTTCCCGAGGGCGAATTTGGGCCTTTTTTGAAACCTCGAGGGTTGGTCTCGTGCTCTCGAGTAACTTCGGCGGCAATCAGCGAGAACATGTGGGCGCGTGCGTCACCTTGGGTGACCTCGACCTTTGACTCGACTCCATTGTGCGCAACGTTGCGCTTGATGGCCTCGACGGCAGACGGTGTGAGATCGTTGGCAGTCACTGATGTGACAAAAGGCAGCTCTTGCGCATATCGCAATGCTCGCAGGCCAGTTGCCGAGAGGGCATCGAGAATGGTGAATTTAGGCGGTTGCAGATTTCTCTGTTTGGGGACTCCCTCGGTTCCATTTGTCTTGGTCTCTCCTACCTGTGCATCTTTTGACTCTTCAGAAATGTCCATGGGGTCGCCAGACTGTTCTTGTTTCTCGGGGGCTGGTGCTGTTGTTGCGTCTATCTGAGCAGTCGAGACAGCAGCATCTTGTGTTTGTGTATTTCCGTCCTCGGCTTCGTCCCTCTTTCGCTTCTTGTTGTTAATCTTTCTCTCGGTAGCAGCGCGTCGTTTTGCGACTACTTCCTCGCCATAAGCCTTGATCGCAAGGACAGTGAGGTCGCGGTTGAATTGCTGAATGGGATTGTAAAAGACCTTTTGTTGCTCCTCCTCGGTCGGGGCATCTTTCGAGCCGTCTGACTTGGCAACTGGGTTCAAGATTCGGCCTAGACCTTCCTTGACTTCGAGAAATTCTTCGCCATTCACCGTGATTCTCTGCGAGTTCACAGAGTTCTGCGCCTGGGCCTTTTTGTTCTTGGATTGGGGCGCCATGGTACGGGCGGCGCGTGGTAGCTGGGTCGTGCCAAAGGATCGAATCACCTGTCGGGAGATGGCATAGCGCAGCGTCGCAGAGCTGTTGAAAAGCATTCAAGACGTGTTGTAGATCAAGAGCTAGTCTTGTGTGATCGCACAGTCCGAGGTGATCGCGAGGCAATGCTAAAGCTCTCTTTGCGATTTCGAAAAAATAACTGGTTCTGCCGGGCGGTCAAAGGCCCCATAAGTGCTCTAAAGTTGGGTTTATAGCGCCGTCCAATCGCTACAGTTCCGGCATCTCTGCACTGATTTAGTGGGTCCACCGAACCGGTAGCTGCTAGGTATACACCTACCTACCTGGTCTGTACCTTACAAGGTACTATTGGGCATTTGGAGATTCAGCCAAATCAAAGTGCTACAGAGGGTATCTTACAATATCAGATTAAAGACACAAATATTGAACCATGAACACATGACTACTGCCCATGCTCATACGGAGAAACTGCTTGAAATAAACACTTGCAAACTCACACATGGAAAATAACATGCCCAATAAAAACCTCCTTGATCTCAGGACTTGGAGGGGAAATTGTCAATATTTCGAGTTATGAGGCGTTGGTGGAAGCTGTATTCGACATTGGCCATGATGCACGACAGTGCTGCTCGCAGCCTGGCATGTGGTTTGTGAGTGTAAGGCGCAATGAATCCTTCTCGTCTCCTGGGAAATATTTTCTAGTTTCTAGCAGTGGTAATGGGTGACTAATGCCTTCCTCCCATGGATGATATCCCAAGTCAGGTAATTCAAGGAGCAGGAGACTTTAATACTTCGTTGAGCTCTTGCGGTAGGCGCATCCCGCGATGTGCTCGTGTAATTTCTGCGACCACCTTTTTTCAGGTTCCAGCTCTGCGCCCAGAAACACCATCTTGTCTCGACTCTATTTTGCCATTCTTGGACTTGGCGGCGAATACCGGATATTTCTTGCTTGTTGTGCTCCTCTCTGCCCATTTGGTTCTTTGGCTTCTCAAATTGGCCAGTTTTGGAGGCAAAGCTTCACAGTTTGCCGACCTTGTGGTCTGACCTTGCAGACCATGACGACCACAATCTTTCCCAAGCCTGAAAAGGCTCCAAAACTGCCAGGCTTGGAACTAGACAGGTCTAGCAACGAAGCCCCCCAGCTTCCTCGACACCTACACATGGCCGCGGCTGTTACGCCCTCTCCGACTTCTTCGCCTGTGGCTCAGAAACCCGAAAAACAATATCGCACCATGACCCAACAGGAGTGGGTACAGTTCTGCCACGGGGTTGGGGTGATGAAGGACAATGAGAGTACGACAGTCATCCGTCCGACTGCTTGGTGAGTATCTAAACTGGTTCATGCCTCGAAATGCATCATTCTAGATGTACAGGCCATGTCTGTGAGGATTGTTGCTGACAAGTATCACTGGCAGGTACTGGCCACCGAGAGGATTTCCAGATGGCCTTTATCAAGATGTTCTTTGGGAAAAGGCCAAATTCACTTACTCGTTCCACATTATCTCGACCATTGTGTAAGTCCAAGTCTCGCAACCTCAAGATAAATTACGATCAGACTGACATGTTGCACATATAGCTGGATATTGATGATACTCCAACTCGCCCTCAATGCAGTCCTTACGGCCGTCGGCTCTTCATCGTCAAACGATAGTGTTGTCATTACTACTATTGCAGGCGTCAACACACTTGTCTCTGGAATCCTTGCCCTTATGCACAATTCTGGGCTGCCGGACCGATACCGTTCGAATCGAAACGAATTCGCCAAAATCGAGGACTATCTCAAGGAGATTGTTGACACGCGGCTTGTGCCTGTCGAAGACTCCATAGTGGAGGTCATGGCACATTGCTTTGATAAGTTTGCAAGCGCCCGGCAGTCTGTGCAGGACAATATACCGGCTTCCTACGTGCCGGCTGCACCGACTGCATCATCCAAGGGCGTTCCCATTGCATCCAAGCCTGCAGCGACTGATGTGAAGCACTGAGTCATTAGTCATCACGTGTGTACCTACTATTTGCGGTCCGAGCCTGCCGAAAACATGAAGGATTTGAAAGGGTCTTTCATCCATGACAAGCCGTCATGAAATTTTGTACGGCCTTTTGCTTCAGTTTTGGGATCCAATATTGCGCTATTCGGATTTATTAGTAGATGAGCGGGATGGATTGGCATCATCCACCGGTTATAATCAATGGCATTTATCTGCTGTGGAGCTCCTGGGAGCAGTTGTATCCTTACCTCTAATAGTTGCTCCCAATTAGTCTGACGGGCTTTTGTCTTGTTTTTACACGTGGAAATATCTTCCTACACACAAAGTACCTAGATCTGATCTTAATGGTGGGCGAGCGGGGAGGGATAGAGAAAACTTATCAGGGATGATATCAAGGTTTCCGAGATAGATCGCAGCAAGAACCAATCAAGTCCGAATTGGGGCCGGTTAAAACCATGCTGCTCCGCGAAAAGCCTCTACGTATCTGCTTGGGTATGCATTCATATTACATGGTTCTCAAAAAATGAACCAGACTAGTACATGGTATGAAACTTGATTGATCAATTCATCCCCCATCTCTCATGCCCCAAATCCCCCTCCCCTCCCCTCGCTTCCCTTCCCAGCCAAACCCAATTTGTATTCTCTACCCCGGACTTGGTTGCCGGCCGATTGCAAGGTTTGTTATCTTGCTGAAATGGGTAGGTGTGATACGGAGGTCCAAGGCGTCATTACCAACTACCTACCCATACTCCAAATTGTTTCCACGGTGAAAGAATTCTTCTTGGCCAATTTTGTCTCTTTTCTTCCCCTCCTGCAATTCAATTCATGTGTTTGCAAGCAACTCAACAGACTCTAATGGCTCTTCATACTTTCAGTCATTCGTCATGAGGTCCCCGATAATTCAATCCGACTTGCTTTAGTCGCGCGTCTGCCGTCGAGAACTCTATCGGACACGCAGGGCGACTGGAAAACTGAGACCACATGCTCCAACCTGCCGCTTCTTTCCTCAATCTGGCAAGCCTGATCTCAACGGTCGCTGGTTCTTCAGATTTCATTCCTCCGTCGTTGCCGGACCGAATTTATCTTGGACTAAACACGCCGTCGCTCGCTTCCATCTTCTATTTGAACCAATTTTGATTCTCGCGATAATATCACGACTATATTCACAACATTCATACGATTTATAGTGCGCCATTTGACACTCGTTTTTGGTTCTTCTGCGCAACCAGGCACCCAACATGTTTCGTCCTGTATACGTCTCTGGAAGGGTTAGGTGGCTTCACTTTTTTGTTACATTTATAATAATTTGTGTTTTGTTGTCTGCTGTCCGCTACCACCGGCCGCCACCGCGGCCTCCGAGCATCTACGACTATACCGATGGCAAGACGGCGGGAACGTGGCTCAATGAGACCTTGAATGAAGTCTTGGTGACGGACGAGGCGTCGTACCTAAAGGATCTTGTTAGCCAGTATGGGCTGTCGGAAGACATGGCGTGGTATGCGAGAAGGCTACGCACTTCATATAAATCAAATGTGAGAAACAGCATGACAGACACGGGTCTAAAGTTCATGGCACGAGATTTCCAACGCGTTCGACCAGAGGAGGAAAGGCTACATTTGCATGCCGAGAAAGCGATACACCTCGCCATGCAGCGATCTCCTACACCCGACAACTTGGACGTATCGTCCCTCATCTTTGGTATCTCATCTTCGTATGGCCGCCTCACATATGCCGACGACGCACTCTTACGCGACTGGGCGAGGTGGCTCACGGATGGCAAGGGTCGCACCAATGGGGCAAGCCTTGTTCTCACGCTTCATCGTGCGACCAATGCTGAAGTCAGCTACCTGAGTGCCAAACTGAGGGAGCTGGGTATCGACGCCGTGGTCCTAGCCGCGAATGAGAATTCCGATGTGACCTCGCGCTATATCGAGCTCATGCACATGATTTCGCGCCGCAAAGATGAGCTTTCCAGGGAGGGGGAGACAAAGAGCTTCCTGGCGCTCGTGGACGATGACGTCTTTTTCCCGTCTCTTGGTAAGCTTCTCGGCAGATTGGCCAAATTCAGCTCGAGCGAAAAAGTCTACCTAGGCATGCCGAGCGAGCGTGCCGACTGGACCGTCGAAAACAACATTACTCTGACGTATGGCGGAGGTGCCGTTTTCTTCAACAACCGCATGGCAAACGATCTGGGCCAGCTACCGTGTCTGCAAGAAAGCGACTCTAGTCTCGAGGGAGAGTTGAAACCGCGCGGGGATGCGTACTGGGACGAGCACATCTATAAATGTATTTCTCAGCACACGGATGAGGACATGCACGTTCTGCCGTCATTTTATGTGCCCGAGGATGACTATCATGGCCTGAGAACCGGTTTCGAAGGTGGCGTACAGCCCCTGGCTCTGCATCATTACAAACATCGGCATCGATTCGAGGCGTGGAAAGCGCACATGGTGGCGGGCCTGTGCGGCGAGGACTGCTTTTTACAACGTTTCTTCTTTCGTGACTCGTGGATTCTGGTCAACGGACATACAATCTCGCACTATCCAGACGGAGTAGAGGTTGTACCGATGCCGCGAACCTCACGATTGGTGACGCAGCAGGGCCGGGACAAGGAGCGAGAGGTAAAAACGGCTGCCCGTATAGTCATCGAGCCTGTCGAGGGTGGAGGTGTGAAACAGCGCAAAGTTGTAAGCTGGACGGGCGTCAAGCGCACCTGGAGGTTGCTGGATGCGCGCATGGGCGAGGATGGCGAGGTCTGGCAAGCATACGTCAAGCGTAGGGGAAGTCCCATGAGCTACGGCGACGAGAATGACTGGATGCCAGACGATACTGTGCACTCCCAAGACAGTTCCAGCGATGAGGATTCCATGATTATGCTCATATGGGAGCCATAGTTTCAAGATGCACGAAAGCCTAGTATAATATAATGACAAGATAATTTAAATTCATTTGGCCCATTGCCAATATCCTTATTTGGGGAATGCTTTACCTATGCGCAAACACGACCCATGAATATAACGAGCCAATCTTGTACCGGCGTGACGTCGGTGCATTTGCATAAACCTGGCACCCGGTACTGTTACCGATTGGAGGCATTCGCGATGGACCGGCCTAAACGCACCAAATTCTACAAAGGCCCCGAACGCCCCTTTAGCAAGGATGGGCGACCAAATCTTGGGGATTGCCTTTTGAAGCCAGGAACCCGTGATGGAAAACATGACCAAGACCAAGCACATGTTTTGAAATGCCACGCGCCAAAATTTGAAATAAATTTTTTAAAAGATTTGATTCGCAAATTCCAATAGAATATAATACTGAGACATTGTTTGCAATTAACATTCATTGAACAGGTGAATACAGAAAGTGATATAAGAAGGACAATTGCAAGTCTTGGCTCTCGACGAATCCATGTTACCCCGCGCCGACGCGGCCGTCCTTTGGCCTGTTCCCCATGGTTCCCCAAATCGGCCCGCTTTCTTTGGCGGAGTTCATGGATCATTATAATGAGAAGCGCATAGAATGGCATGTCGTGGTGACATTATTAGCAGTGGATCTCCGACGCCACGGCACTCGCTTCCATTCATCATGCAAATACTCGTCAGAGAACGACCGAGACTAGTTGTTCAAGGTCCCAGCTCACAAGGCAGCGGGATTGGGTATAAGAGAGGCCAACTGCGCAGCAAAGAGAAGCGCAAGACTTCTGCCGAGTTATTGCCAAGATAGCTTGCGTCTGTACCACGAGATGATGTTGCTCACTTTCACATTTGCGGCTGTTGTTTCTCTGAGCGCACTGGCCTCGGTTGTCCCAACAGAGCGAGCGAGCTCCGTCGATCTTGACGCCTTTGTGACTGTAGAGAGATCAATTGCCCTCCAAGGTGTCCTGAATAACATTGGAGCTAATGGCTCTCTTGCTGTCGGCGCCGCTGCCGGATATGTGGTCGCTAGTCCTTCCAAGGCCAACCCGGACTGTAGGTTGATGCTTTGCTCTTTCGGTCATGGATACTGACTGTCACACAGACTTTTACACGTGGACAAGAGACTCGGCATTGACTCTCAAAATGGTCGTTGATGAGTTCCTTCTTGGCGCAACATACCTCCAGACACATATTGAGGATTACCTGCATGCACAAGCCGTCCTCCAAACAGTGACGAACCCGTCTGGCACACTTTTGCCCTCTGGCAAGGGCCTCGGAGAACCAAAGTATAATGTTGACGGCACCCGCTACAATGGAAATTGGGGGAGACCTCAGCGAGACGGTCCAGCCTTGCGTGCGATTGCATTGATCACGTACAGCAACTGGCTGGTGGCAGCTGGCCAAGCCGGACGAGCCAAGTCGGTCGTATGGCCCATTATTTCCAACGACTTGTCCTATGTCGGGCAATACTGGTATGTCTCACTTGAGAGTTGCATCGAATCCATGTTCACGTATTCAGGAACTCTACTGGCTTTGATTTGTGGGAAGAGGTGTCTGGGTCCAGTTTCTTCACTATTCAAAACCAATATCGAGCCTTGGTGGAGGGCGCTACTCTTGCGAGCACCCTCGGTGTAAATTGTACCGGATGCGACCAGGCCCCCGAGGTGCTCTGCTTTCTCCAGAGTTTCTGGAATGGCGATTTCTTCATTGGCAACATCAATACCAACACGGTGAGAAATGGCCTAGATGCCAACACCATTCTAGGATCCATTGCAATCTTTGATGTTAATGCGAGCTGCGACAGTGGAACTGTTCAGCCGTGTAGCAGCCGGGGTTTGTCCAACTTTAAAGCCTTTGTGGACGGCTTTCGCAATGAATCCCTGTATCCCATCAATCAGGGAATTGCAACTGATTCCGGGATCGCACTCGGACGTTACACTGAAGATATATACTATGGTGGAAACCCATGGCAAGTCAGATTTAGAAGAGCAAGAACTCATCACTAATAGTCGTTCTAGGTATCTCATAACATCTGGAGCTGCCGAATATCTATACGACGCCATTGCACAGTGGACCAAGCAGGGCGCCATCACTATCGACGACATTTCTTTGGCTTTCTTTGCAGACATCTTTCCAGATGCAAAGCTCAAGACTTATTCGGCCAACAGCACATGCTCGGGGTTCTCCCAAATCATCGAGGCAGTTCGAGCCTATGCGGACAGCTTTGTCTCTGTTGTAGAACAATATACACCAGTAAATGGTTCTCTATCCGAGCAATTCAACAAGACGGCACCCGGAAATCCTCTTTCGGCCTATGATTTGACTTGGTCGTATGCCGCCTTTGTCACCATGGCAGAACGCCGCGCGGGACAGTATCCTCCAAGCTGGGAGCAATCCACATTGGCAGATTTGCCCTCCGAGTGCTCGGCTTCCTCGATCAAGGGCGTCTATGTCCCTGCGTTTGCGGCTGGTGCGCCAAATGTCTCTACATCCTGTACATCCTATGTGCAGTTTGCAGTAAATGCCTCGACCTATTTTGGAGAAAACGTGTACCTGGTGGGCAATACTTCTGATCTGGGTGCCTGGGATGTTGATAATGCGCAACCTCTTCTCTCTTCTAATTATACCTCTGAACGGCCGCTGTGGTATGCACCAATCGCCCTGACGGCAGGAGAGTATATCAATTACGGGTACGCGCGGCAGGAAGACTGTGATCAGCCATGGATATTTGAGACGGTAAATAGGACACTTTTGGTGCCAGAGTGCGATGAGAATGACGTTGAAGCTATTCGGGCAGAGACCAATGATGCATGGACCGGGTCTGTTGGCAGCAGTGGTGGATGTTGAGACTGACTTGCGATTATGCTCTCGTCAGCTTATTACCTTTATAGACGGCTCCATACGCAGAATTTGCAATGTCGAATGCTCACGATACTCGGGGTGACAATATTCGCAATCCTCTACACCCAATAACGCTCTTTGATGCACCATGATCTAATGACAAGACAATCAAATCGAGTGTGTTCTTTCGCTACCATCATGCTAATTTGCATACGTCTTCAATTTGTACCCTCCCCAACCTCACTCACTTTTTCATGGGCCAATTTCTACATCCCAACTTTGCCACCCTTTCTCACGCAACGCATCACTGGTCAGTCAAACAGCGTTATGCGCGCTGGCCTCTTCTTTGACTCTCATTCTTCGGTTCACCAATATTGCCATGTAGTTTGCCATTTGGCAGCCAGCAGTTTCCAACGGGCATCTTGACATGTGACTAGGGGAATGTTCTTGATACTATAATATTATGGTTGAAGCTGCTGTTAGGAGCCAAAAATTACTGCTTATACCGCAGACTCAATACTAGCACAGAGAGACGCAATTATTACTGGTGATATACTACTAATTCTGCCAATGCATAGCTGATACTGGCGGAACTACAAGATCTGATGATACTGCTATAGCAGTAGTGCCGTGTCCAAGTGAACCTTATATCATGCTTTGGCGGGCTGACGTGGAATTGAGGACTCCCCTAATACAGATGCTCGGAATCTCTGATATCATGTTGATCACGTCAGATTTTGAATCACTGTACCGTAAATCAAGGCGACGCCGACAGCTGATTTCTTTTGACGGCGTAAATCTTGACATGTGAGGTGAAATTTCCCGACCTTTGGACGGCTGCTGTGTATATAAGCGCCATGATAGCAACCTCGTCAGCTCACTCCCAAACTTCAAATTATCTCTGAATCACATCAAAAAGTAGACTTTGAAGCATCTCGGAAACAATGACGGTTGACACTGGATTACCGCCTCGCTATGAAATCCGGACTCTCGGTATGGAGCATCTAGACTGGTGCAAGGCCTTGATAATGCATAGTAATGTATTCGGGTCGCCAATCTGGGCAATTGTATACCCCGAGAATAAGACACATCGCCTCTACGAGACTTATCACGCCATTGATTACTTGGTCAGACACCAGCTCGAGTCTGGCCTTTCCCTAGGCATAATTGACAAGGAATATGTCTACAAGAAGCCCGAGTCTGCAGCTACAGGTGGAAGGCTGTATTGGGATTTGAAAAACGAAAATGTGGAAGAAGATGAGTTGCTCGAGCAAATGGACTTTCCACTCGTCTCTGTGGCTCTAGCATATGATGGGTTCAACAAGCTGGACCATGCCCGTATCGAGCCTTTGATTGCAACCCTGCCGCCCTTTGGCGTCATGTACGCCGTGCTTGCAGAGAGAGACCCGAGGGATCCAGACTCGTGGCAGCCGAAAGTGCCTGGTCAGGTCTTGATGCGAAACGCCACGGCAACCAAGCTTGACGAGGAGAGTCACGGCTTCATGAAGATCCTTGCCCGCTACATGATGCACAAGGCTGCTAGCGAGGGTTTTCGGGGAATACAGATAGAAACAGCCCACGATGCGGTTTCCCACGTCTGGGGCAAGCCACCTAGCCCTTTCGTCGGACACCGTGTTTCCGAGCTGAATAGCGATTATGCTCTCAAGGATGAAAACGGCAATACGAGTTATCCATTCTATCCGGCCAAACAGGATATGGTCAAGATCTATGTTGATTTGAAGCCTTGAGTATTGTCGACGGGCTGAAGAGGAACCCGACTTTCGCGACCTGAATTTCTTTTCGGAAGAATGATTCCACATGTCCCGGAAAGGAAGAAATGTATTTGATCATTATTCATTAAGAATTGTCGAATATATACAACGAAAGTATAAAAGTAATATCCATTTCTAGATTTTCTCTCCAAATGGTGCCAACATGACATGAATCTTTTTCTGGTCCGGTCATTCTACCATGGGGTAACAGTGCTCGTGGCCAGAGGCACAGAGCACGTGGCGGCGAGTGCGGCGGTGGCCTCTGTGGTGTTCTTGGAGACGCAGGGATAGTCGTCGCCAAGCCCTCCCTTGATACCATCACATATTATGACAGCGTCACCGCATGGGGACGTGATGTTGAAGTTTTTGAATTGGATATTGTCACACACTGCATTCGGGTTCGTCGAGCAGGTCAGAGACGCTACTGCCGTGCCGTATTTGCCAGACGTGTAGCCCGAAAAGTTTTCAAAGAGAACGTTGGTAATGTTCATTTGCGATGGGTAGGCAGCGCAGGTTGAGGCATTGATCTGTTGATTCACAAGTTAGATTGACAGTTGTGCCAGAGTCTAAACGTCAGGAGTACTCACGTTAAAGTAGCACGAGTCAAGAAAGGCCGAGTACTCATTGTTTGCCTGCCAGAAATTCCGAAAGGTAATGTTGTTGACAAAACCGTAGCCAACGTCTGGGCCGGCCCAAGTCTTGATGCGTGCGCCGTGTTGACCGTTGAGTAGCCACACATTTTCAATGACAACGTCTTGAATAAAGCTGTATTCACCCTCGTACTGACCAACAGATCCCATTGACTGGCCGTGAGTTCCTATTGACCTGTTAGTGTCGTTGCCGCGAGTTACAGTCAACAGAGGATATGCTTACCGTTGCAGTACATGGTGTCGACGTGAATATTGGTGGCGTTGGACTTGGGCGAGAAGCAATCGTCGCCAATGTTGACCCATACTTGTTCTACAGTCAAGTCGACAACGTTTAGAGAGTCGAAAAAGTCGGTATTCTTTGGGAGGGCAGAAGCGTTGTTGGACTCGGCAGTCACAATGACGTTTTTGAATGAAACGCCCTGAGAGGTGACGATGAAATTGGTCCAGCAGGGAGAGTCTTTTTCGTGAATGCCTTCCATGGCAAAGTTGGTCGCATTCTCGGCGTAAAACAGAATGGGTCGGAGGTATTCATTGTCTGGGTCCAAGATCTCGAGACCCGCAAATTCGTTCCACCATCGTTGGCCATTGCCATTGAGCACGCCCTCACCAAAGATCTTGACGTCCTTGCCTCCCCACTTCCAAAACATGAGCGAGTTCTGGAACGGATGTGCAAAGGCATTGGCCTGCCAGTAAGGAGTGTCATTGGTAAACTTGACCTCACCGTCCCATTGAACTTGCACATTATTCAAAAAGGTCAGGTCGAGGGGTTTGCCAATTATGTATAGCTTGTCCTTTTCGAGCTGGAGGGTTCCGCCATTGTTGGCCTCTTGTAGACCGGCGTAAAACTCGTCGGCGACATCATCCGTATCATTCTTGGAGTCGCGGATAGTGACAATGGGACGGTCACCGCCGCCACACCCTGGGGATGGCTTGTAGGGATGCTTGTCTCGAAATTCGTCGACATTTCGTGGAACATTGGCCGGGAGCTCTCCAAAAGCAGCGAGAGCGCCAGCGGCTGCCGACAAGGACACAAAGAGAGAAAAGGAGCGCATTATGAACCAATGCAGAAAGTCTAGTTGTAACAGAACTCTTCTTTCCGATATCAAGGGCAGAACGAGAAAAGGGGCAAACGAGGTCGGAACATGCTCGAGCTTTTATGCTGGACCCCTTGCCAGCAAGGACGTCCTTGTCGATTCGTCACCATTGTTTTCTTCTGTTGGACCCTGGATTCTCCAAAATCCGGCAGGGCGGACCGTGTCAAGACTGAGCCCAAGTAAACCAGTCATTATGGTATTGCCTCCCTGGATATATCGCTTAGCCCTCGATACAAGACTTTCAATTCTCTCAAGGGCTGGTTCCACCTATCAAGACTGGGTGCGACCCTATGCAGTCATGTTGGCCCTGAGCACCATGTTGCTCGGCCCTTGTAGTCGTCTCTGGCGCACGTGGAGAGTAGTGATCAGATAAACAACATGTCATTCGCGAGCCCTTGGCGGCATTGTTGATTGACGGAATCTCGAGTGAAAATGTCCGTGGAGTGAGCACTTCCCCACACTATAGCACCCGGGTAGTGTAGAGGTCCTGATCAGCGCTGCGGCTGGGTCTTGGCGTCTTATATCCCCGCAAATTCCCCAACATTTTCTAGTTTCCCCGCATCCCTATAACCAGCCTTTGTCTCTTTATTCCCAAACTTGTGCGCTGTTTGACGGTATAGCTCTTGGGGTCGCCAGTCTACCATGGGCTGCTTGTATTGGGGCTCAACTTGGCATGCATCATGGCTTTGATGACTATCTGACTGAGCAGTTTATGCTAGAAATTACGATTCGACAGACCATTGGCTTTGCCGTGTTTCCGTCTGGGTATCCAGCTGCTGTCGATGCAGTCATTTCATCGGATCATGCTAGTTTCCGAATTTGAAGGTGAATACATGCGCTCGCTTAGAGTTTCTTGGTAGTTGGCAACATATGGATGCGTGCTTCACCGTGGATAACGTACAAAGGAGCACTCTGACGGATGGTGTCTTAGTGTGCGCTGCAGCCACAAGTTCGTCTCCAGCTGGTCGTCCGGCATCCGAATGATATTTATCCCATCGTATTGCATTCTTTTAATCTTTGGCTTGCTTTTGCGCATGACTAGCTCGGCCACTGTCTCCTGCGGCGTTGCTGTTGTCACTTCCCTTCTTGGTGTCGATGTTGATGGCCTCGCCGCTGCCCTCCCTGACGCCCGTTGGTTGACCTCGAACCAGCCGGTTAAGACAGAACTGCTGATGTTGCACGTTGACTCTTAACATTGCAGGAACGCACGGCCTCGGCAATTTCTCTGACTTGCCCAATTCTTGGTTATGCGGGCGGTAATTTCAATTGAATGAATGAATGAATTGCATGGTACCATATCTGCCTATTCCCCTTGATTAACTCAGAACAGTCAATTCCTCTTCAAACAACGCGCGAATTCCATATACGTCATCCGACTCAACAGCCCCGACCGAGAGTAAGAAATCCTGCACGTTGTAACGATCCTCCCAAATAGCCCACTGCAGGGCATCAAGTCCAGAGCTATCTGGTATTCTCCAGTCTGCTCCGCGGTCGAAAAGCTGCTGTACAATTTCCAGGCGTCCATTGCGTGAAGCGTTGATAAGTGGTGTCCGTCCGTCTGGATCCGGGACAGTCAAATCAGCATCCTTCTCAAGTAGTAGCTCTACTACTTCGTGACTGCCGGCTGCTGCTGCCTTGTTCAATGCCATGGATTTGACAGCATCAAGGGTTGTGAGGAAAGTTGATTTCTCAAAAAGCAGCTCCATCACCTTCCGACCAAAACGCGACCCAGCAGCCGCCTTTACCACGTTTTCTGTAATCGGGATCTGGTCTCCTTTTTTCTCGAACAGCAGCTCCATCACCTCCCGACCGGAATGATCATTCCCAGCAGCCGCCTTTACCACGTTTTGTGTAATCAGGACCTGGTCCCCTCTTTTTTCGAATAGCAGCTCCATTACCTTCCGTCCACTCATACCG
>NW_006917093.1:0-60165 GCF_000516985.1 Pestalotiopsis fici W106-1 | reverse complement strand
TCCTCTGTAATCGGGACCTGGTCCCCTCTCTCCTTAAAAAGCAGCCCCATCGCCTTCGGACCATGCAAAAGATTCCTAGCAGCCGCCTTCACCACGTTCTCTGTAATCGGGACCTGGTCTCCTCTCTTTTCGAATAGCAGCTCCAATAACCCCAGTTGGTAATAAGTACTAGCAGCCTTTATGACTACAGCTTCTGTAATCGGGACCTGGTCCCCTTTTCTTTCCAAAAGCAGCTCCATCACCCTCCGTCCTTCTTGAGCACCAAAAGCAGAATTCCCCGCAATCGCTTCTACCACGCTCTCTTCAAGTGCTTTTATGATATCCTCTGAAACATAGGAGCTGTTATCTCGTGTGCAAACCATGGATGTTGTTTCCGGATTACGTATAAAGAGTTCTCCGAGATCGATCAATAAGCTTGCCTCCGCTGCGGTGCACTTCGCAAGAGTATCAGTCAGCCTCCGATGGGTTTGGATGTAATGTTGTGGAGTAACCACGTTTTCGTCTATGACAGATTTGAGAGTTCCCCATATCCTTGCCTTCTGAGGGTAGGCAGCAGTTGGAAAGAATTTCAAATACTGCGATATACTTTGGCTTAGCCACTCCGTCCGGGCCATCGCCTTGGCATGTTGGTAGATATCTTTATACCGCCTTTCGGCTTCATCCAAACGACCGGTCCTCAGATATAAGTAAACCATCTTCGCTCGGCGATCCAATTCTGCAAACATAGACTCGCTCGATTGTTGTTGGTATTCTTGTTCCAAATCAAGCAGGCTTGATTCTGCCTGTATATCCGAATATGCGCTCAGGAGGGCATTGACGACTATTTGACGTCTTGTAATGCCATTCGTATGTTGTGTTATTATACTTTTCGCGGGAATAGTATCGATAAATCGAGGCATAATCTGCTCTGGTGAATTCCAATCCCATGCAAGCAATAATTCATGCTTGTCGCCCTTCTCCAGAACTTCGTCGTACTGTGCAGATTTGGCATTCCAACGTCCAGAAGTCATGACCACACGGAAGAATTCGGTTTCGGACCTCAAGATGGCAATATTCTGCCCCCAGTCCAAGAGACAGACCATGTCTCCAACATTCACTGAGACTGCCGAGGTTGGGGCTATCCATTCCCTTTGGTCATACGCGTGCATGTCCGTGCTCCAAGATGCGATCGTAAGTACCTGCATATCGTAGCGATGCTCATCTGGTCGAAGAGAGGAAACATGGCCTAGAATTTCGCATTTGATTCTGACTGCCGCAATGTTGGTAGCAACGACTCCAACATGGGCTTCCGTCCCAAATATATACCGACCTAAACTGCTGAACAGTGCATCCCAGGTCATGGCATCTGAATAGTTCGGCATTAAGTCCTGGGGTATAACTTCCGAGGACATACCAAGGAGGGCATAAACCTTGTCGCGCTGGTCGGTAGCTTGGCGGTTCCGGTACATATCAATCAACTGTCCTAGAGGCCGGATGTTCAGAGAGAACGTCGGAGACTCTTCTTGTGATGCTTGATGGTTTTGCTTTCCTAGACGGAAAATTGAACGTCTAATGAGATAGACGATTGAACCAATGTGTTCTTGCAAATCCGGAAGTTTATCAGATTTATGCAACGCCTGCAATCCTACACAGAACGCGTACCCATCAATGCTTGTGGCACCACACATGATAACCACGTGCTGGGCAGCAGCAACTTCCTGAATTACCTGGAATCAATAAATTAGCATTTGAATGTTGGTATAAATATCAAAACTTACCCAAACTCGCTTGAACCAGTCTCTCGCAAGGAGGCTACGTATAGGCTCCAAGGATTCATCGGGTAACTCATAGGGACCTTCAGCAGCTCCAGCTTCGGCCAAACAATACAGTGCATCATTTGATCCATCAGCGGCGTCTGCCTCGCCAAGCCAGACTCGTACGCGACTCGCTTTGCTGTAGACGGCTGCCATGCGCTGGACTTGAATCGCTTTCTCGTCGTCGTCTGTCTGATTGATACAAATTGCATCTACCCACAGACTTCGATCAGCAGAACGGTTACGCAAGCGCAGCAACGCAGCATAGAGGCTCTCTGTAATATCGAGCTTGCAGTTTCCTATCCAGAGCTGCCGAGGCTTTTCGTTGCTGCCCCATACATAGGATAGAGCCTCGTAGCAATGCAAATCCCCCTCGCATTCCTGCAAAGGGTAGTCGACAAGCTCGCCATGCAAATCAGCGGATGAGGACTTGCTGGCTTTGAGGGTAAGCAGACGTATATGCCCTGGAGTTGGAAGGGCTGTGTAAGAGTATGCTTCCTCCATGATTGCTGGAAAGCGGGGCGTCTCAGGATAGTGATGTCGTATTGAAGACCTTTGAATGCTTTTCCACAATATTGAAAGATTCGGTAATCGCTACAGAGAAAAGATTAAGAAAATCTAGTTGGTGCCTCAACAGTTTTGAAATGCCTGTCAGACTCGGTGCGTTATGCAGCGGGGCTGTACAACATTTGCCAGGTCCACGTGTTTTTTTATTCTGGGACCCGACCTGCAAGGACGTCTGTCGCGAAATATGGATTTTCCATTTGCAGAAATGCACCTTGCGTTGATTGCACTGCCCCATGGTGCGATCGCGTCAGAAAGCCGGCATTGGAAGTTCGCCAATTGACTTGGCTGCTTTCATATTCTTGGCGTCTTGAATTGCTTCATAGCCGGATCTCTGGCCTGTTTGGCTAGTACATCGTTTTTCGCTGGATTCCCTGGTCACTTGTCAGCGTGCTGACCAGCGGCAATAGCACCGCAACAACAAAACAGCAAAACGCGAGCAATCCGGATTGCATCGCAATAAGAAGTAGATAGCTAAAGTCATATATATCTAAACCAAGCATCCAGTTCTGTTCTTAGTCAAGCTTGATTTGGCGGACGTCCTTGATTAAATGCACTTGATGCACCAAGATCTGGTGGGATGAAGAAGCTCACACAAATCGAATGCACCCAACATAAGGTGCTTCCAGACTATCGGTCGTGTCAAGCCTCTTGTTCTTCTCCTCCATCAGATTCCGTTGCATATCAATGGATCCATGACCTCATCTCCTTGATCAATGTCTTGCAATATACAAATCACAGCTTACTATCCACCCACTTTGGCTTCCTTCTCTCTACAAAGCTCTTGACTCCTTCCTTCATATTGTCGCCCTTTTCAATCTTGCTATACCAACCCCTTAGAAGCGTCTCGGTGCCCTTTTCCGCATCGATACCCTCCCATCCAAGCTTCAGACCCTCTCGACTTACAATAACAGCATCTGGGCTATTCGCGGCGATTTTGCTAGCCCATTCCAAGGACTTTTCGAGTACCAATGTCCTCTTGGCCCCTCCGTCGATATTGCCCTTTGGCACAACCTCGTTGACCAATCCCCATTCCTTCATCTCTTGGGCCGTGTAGCGTTTTCCAGTTAGGGCCATTTCGCTCGCACGCTGACGGCCAACAGTGCGGATGATGCGCGGGAGGGCACCAGCGAGGGCAATGACACCAATGGTGACTTCGGGCAATGAAAAGGCCGCGTCCGACGATGCCACAATCATGTCGCAGTTGATGGCCATTTCCATACCACCGCCAAAGCATATACCATTTACAGCCGCAATGATGGGCTTGAGTCCCCCTCGGTTCGACATGCCGCCAAAGCCGCCTCGGGGGAAACGCCCTGATGGCCTGTCTCTTCGGTTGCTGGGGGCAGACGGGACTTGCCCATTGTCATCGCTGTTGATGTTGTCCCACTCCTTCAAATCAGCCCCAGCAGAGAAGGCACGCCCAGTTCCAGTGATGATAGCGACGCGCAAACTTGGCTCATCATCGAACCAATCCCACAAACGCTCTAGGGCATAGTGCTGAGGGCGCGGAATGGCATTGAGCGCATCGGCGCGGTTGAGCGTCACGAGCATGACGTGAGGATAGTCTGTAGGGAAGGAGACGTCGGTGTGTGGCACCTCGGGAGGCGCAGAAGCGAATGACGGATATGATCCCTTGGCTGCCATGATGTCTAGTTCTGAACCAAGGCTTGTTTACGATGGTAGTAGCTCAACGTTTGAACAATGTCTTTGCTCAACCAGTACATTCAATATAGGATACAGTACTGTGTATTGTTCGAAGCGAGCAGTACCTTGCTTTCCAGTGTCACAGACAAAATGCAATCAAGGGACAAAAAACATACAACTTCCGGCCACGTAAATTGAGGATTGAAAGAAGAATGTTGTTATGTTGCAGCAAGTGCCCAGAATACGTGGGGCGCCCAGCTTACCAGCCTCGGCACGGAGTCGTACCCCAGAAAGTCGGAGAAGCTACTCCGCAAATCACGGCACGGTTATCTATGGGACCATCTAACCAAAAGAGTCGGTTCTTATACACCTACTACGTATTACAAGCCTCAGAACGGCATATCAGATCAGGTGGAAAGATATATTGGTCACAGTGAGCAACATGATACGATTCATTCCGTAGCTTCATTAGACTCGGACAGGACTCAAATGCTGGATTCCAATTTTCAGGCGCCAAACACCATAACCAGTCATCTGAACTGGCAACCCCCTGAGACCCCCAGACTTGCAAAAACTTATATACACACCATCAATGGACAATGGCTTGTGCAAAGAAAAAACTATGCCGAAAGTCCCCTTTTTTCGCTCTCTGTATAAAAGATGACCATTCGCCATAACTTCTTGACCAGTGCCTCTGCTTCATCGTCCAGTGCCTGTGATTATTGTTAGTAAAAGCGGGCAATCTCGAACAAGTGTGACATACCTCTGCCAGGGTCTCGACCAGCTCTGCAGGCTGTCCATGCTTTCTAAGGTGCTCCTCCACCACTTCAATAAGCAGCTCCTCTTGCACGCCCAAGTACTCGACCAACTTCTTTTCTACAAAAGGTCTCAACTTGTCGCGGATAACACCTTCGTCCAAAAAGTCCCATTTGATGTCCCATTGCCACAGACCCTCCTTTTCATTGGGAATTTCTTGGGCAAGCGAGCGCACGGCCTGTTCCCGATCTTCATTGGACATGCCAGCAGCATCAGCCGGGTCAAACTTGATGGGAACAATTGTACGCTTCTTGTTGTCCTCTTCCTCGTCCTCGAGAAGACCTTCCACTTCGGCAACGGTCTTGCGTTGAGGGGCTGCGCGCTGGGCTTGTGCGCGCTGGGCTGCTGCACCAAGAGAGAGCTTGAACGGCTGAGGCGCAGCACCTCCCGGTCTGCCAGTATGCCTTTGCTCCATTTCGCGTGCCTGTTCATTGAGGAAGGAGTCTGCCATGCCTCTGGCTTGTTCGCGCTCAGCATCCTCGGCAATGCGTTCCTGTTCCTCTGCCGCTCGGTCGGCATCGTCGGCCGCAATCTCTCTAGCACGAAAGGCAGTTCGATTACGGATCCAGGCGCTGCGGTCTGCGTAATATTCTTCCTTTTTCCTTGAAGCCTCGGCATCGTCGTCAAAGTGCTTCAAGCGCTCCAGCATCGACTCCCGCCTCTTGGCAACATCGGCCTCGTCTGTTTCGTCACGCTCGCGCTCTCGCTCTAGAGCCGCCGCCCGGGTCCGTTCCCGGTTTAGCCAACGCCGCTCGGCATCCAGGTAGAGTTTCTCGGCTTCGGCCTCTTGCTTGGCCACACGTCGACGCTCGAGCTCTTCGTCGCTGGCATCGCTGTCCTCGTCTTCGCGGTTTGGAACAAGTCCACCGTTTGTTATACCACCATTGACAAAATTGATGGATCGATTGTAATCTTTACCAAGATCCGTCTTTTGCCCTTTGGGTCCAGAGGGAGCATTGGGGACACCTCTCGGTCCCAGTGGTGTGTTGTTTGAACTGGATCCAGCTCCGAGCGGTGGAGAAGCAAGTCTCGACGGTCGATTGCCCGCAGCGCGTTGCCGCTCCATGGCCTCGAGTTCCTCCTCTCTCTTGAGTCTTTCCAGGTCACGCTTGATGCTGCGTTCCCGGAAAGCCGCAATTTCTGCTGCGACCGTTTCGCGCATCTCGGCGGGAATATCTGCGAGCTCGTCGTCTTGGGCCAAGGGAATATTCACCACTTCGACATTTTCGCCAGTCTGGCCGCTGTTGCCCATGGCCACATCTCCATCCGCGTCTGCTCCTGATTTCAAGGGAGGGTAGAAGAAATTGCGGACAGTCTGCTTCAACGCACCTATAGCCGCAGATAGTCTGGCATCTGCCTCGGACTCATTTGTTCGCCCCTCTACGTACGACTCGAGGTAGTTTCTAGTGTTTTCGTCCAGCTTGAACTGAAGCTTGGACTTGGCAAAGTCCTCGTAGGAATCGTCTGCGTCTTCGGGAGCTTCTGTGGGCGCCTGTTTCTTGGTGGGTATTTGTATCTCCTTTAAAAGTTCCGAGGCTACCCACAATGATTCGGCGTCCTCAAATTGAGCAAAGCCAAAAGGCAGTTCCTTGCCGGCCGCATCGCTTGCTCTCTCCCATTTGCGCAGATTGCCAACAATCTTGAAAATCTCCTCAATGCCGTCGTTGCCGCGAATGCCGTCGGTGATGCCCTGTACGAATATGGTGCGTACAATTTCCTCCTTTGTGGGCGGCACGAGGGCCTGCATGCTCTCACGCACAGCTTGGCGAGTCTGGTCGATGCCGCGATCCATGCCCAGCCCCGAGCGCGGGCCCGCAGACTGGGGCGCGTCATGCTCTCTGCGGCCAGGCACACCTGGTGTCGAAGGCTTCGAGGGAAGAGTTCCAAGCCTAATCACGGGGGCATTGAAGTTGATATTGGGCATGTTTGGGGGAGCTTGAAAGTTTGAGGGCAAGCCGCTAGGTCGATTAGCTTGATTGAGAATCGGCTGCTGGACACCGGGGGGTGCCATTCCGGGGGCAGACATGCCTGGGGGAGGTCCTGTACCAATATCATTAGTATAGAATGTCGACCGAATCGCATCTTGGGACTGTGGCTTACCTAGACCTGGTGGTGTGGACATGCCTGGGGGTGGGCCAGTGGCGCCAGGATATGAATTATAACCTGGCGGAGGCCCAAAGCCAGGCACTGCACAAACTAGAGTCAGTTTCTTTCTGAAAAAGGAATGCGTATCGCAAGCACTCACCTCCGCCATAGGGGTTGTAGGACATGCTGAAAGGCCAATATCGAGCAAAGTGGGAAGCTCTCCAGGCTCGTCGTTGCGCGTATCCCCGATCGATGCTCCGTCGTCCTTGTCAAAGATGAGTAGTCTAGTAATAGACCAAGTCAAGTGTGTAGTGTCGAGGCAATGAGCAATATGTCGGCCTGTCGAAATGGCAAACAATGCCCAAAAGCGCAATCAAAACCACCCGTCAACTTTTTGACGTTTATCGGCAAGCCAAGTTGAGGATCCCAGGCAACGCGCTTGTCAAAGCAAGTTTAGGCGCTAGGCACAATCATTGGCTCGCGGGGCAGCAAGCTGCGCTAAAAGTGGACCACGGAGTCAAGAATCTCCTCTGCCGACGAAATTCCCAAGTTTCGATCCGGGAAGCTCCAGCAATGCGCTTCGAGTACGGTACCTTGCGAATCGCCCCGGTCCGCGATTGACGTGTCGCAACACTTGGATTTTAAACATGTGAGTTACTCTGATCTTTGCGCCCCGTTTAGGAACTGACTGACTGTCTAGGGCGACCGAGTTGGGCCGTGTCGCCAATGCGGCAGTCCGTTCCACGAGAGCAACATTGAAGAGAGCGCCACAACCTTTCATTCCCGTCCCCTCGAGATGCAAGAACACGGCATCGGCGAGTCTCGTGTCTTCATTCCAGAGCCTTGGCTTGGGCGGCGCCCAGATGCGTTATGCATCAGCCTGGACAGCACCTCGATCAGGCAGAGCAAATTATGGCGATGAATCAAACATTGCCAAGCCCAAGACCACTATTTCGCCGCAAGCATTCCGCTCTGCCAAACCTGAACTGCCAGACCCCGACACCACCAAGCCCGAGCCTACAATTGACAACGAGGACATGGTAAAGGACGTTTCGTTTGGTCTGGGAGACTTGTCAAACAGCAAATACTGGTCCGAGGACAGGTCACAAATTACCGCCAAGTACCCCAGCATTCGCTGTGTTGCGCGGACTGGCCGCACAATTCAGATTGGCAAGGGATACGATGCTTCTAGGGCGTTCAGGATGCTGGGCATGCAAGTCGCTTCCAACAGGGTCAGGCAGGATGAGAGGCTACAAAGGTACCACGAACGTCCCGGTTTGAAGAGAAAGAGACTCAAGTCTGAGCGGTGGAGGAAGAGGTTCAAGAAGGCATTCCGGTCGACATGTGCGCGTGTGGAGGAGCTCAGACGACAAGGATGGTAGAGAACCAAATCACTGGCGGCATTGTACTAGCCGGCGGGTGTATCATGTCTAATCCTTGAGCCCGTGGCTACCGCCATGAGCCCACGAACCGGTCTGTAAGATGAATTGTATACATATGAGCAATGATTTTGTTTGGCTGTGCTCCCTCGTCCTTTGTAAAGACTCTTGTACGAAAGGACCTGACAATTCCTTTGCGGTAAAGTCTGGACTCTAGCCAGTCGGCAGCTCTAAGCATGAATCGTTGGGCGAGGGTCCAGAATGTACCAATGGGTTATATTTGCTCTTTGCAGTGTATTGGCTGGGGCATATTCTCCCGGATCCAGTACATGCGCGGCCAGAGTATGGATGGAATGTAAGCCTGACCCTTTTCGCGATTGTATGCCCAGCAATGTAGTCTTCCGCATGGTCAATGGACTTGGAAATGAATCCGAAGCTTGTGTAACATTTTACAATAAACATGTTATATCCTTGGGTCACTTCAGATGGACCAAAATGGAAAAAAGGTTCATGATGGAGAGCAAGGACACAAAAGAACACAATCAGGTAGAATGAAAAAACTAGATTTGAATTGCGCACAATATCAAAATCTATTTCCAATAACGGAATAATAAGCGTACCTCTGCCGAACTTCCGTTGAAAATGATGGCCAAGGCATGTATTGATCTTGGTTTCCCGTAGCTGGCTCAACGCCCCACTACACGACGGCGTCTAGCGATAACAACTCGTCGATAAGCCCGTGTCAAAAGTCATTTTATTTCCGCGGCCGAGACGACATTACTGGAAGTAGCGGGTTGGCCGCCATGCGAGACTCTGCTTTCTCGGTTTCTCGGGCAAATTTAACATGTTTGCCGCCTTTGTAGCGCCAAACCGCCGTGGCGACGCTTGGTTCTCTGTTGGCCTGGCGTCTTCCTTTCCCAACATCACAGAGTCCGGCAGCGAAATTGTGGCCGATACTCGGCCTTGCGGCCAAGGGGAGGCGCCTGGGTGCAAGGTATTTCAGGTGCCAAAGGACGACAGCTCGCTTGCGGCCCAGGTGGCCTCGTCCGATGTGGAAGAAGCAGCATTCACAGCACGCGATCTAAAAGACCAAGTTCTCGTTTTTCAGTACAAGGGCAAGTTTCACGCCATCAACAATGTGAGTTATCCACGTAAGGGGTATTGAATTGTTCGCTCATGGTTTCCAGCAATGTCCCCATTCTTCGTTTCCCTTGTCCAATGGCTCTCCTTTTGACATTGAGGATTTTGGTATTGCATTGAGTGCAGGCATCTCCTGCCCAAAGCATGGCTGGTCTTTTGATCTCTTCTCGGGCCAGGGAGACCGAGGGACTTATCGGTTAAAGCTGTGGGAAGTTCAGGCTCGGCCCGTCGCAGGAGCGCCCGCGGATGATGAAGAGCGGGAGATATGGGTCAGGAGGAAGCAGAGGATGGGATGAATCGGCAGCGAGAATTTCCGTCGGCAGGAGTCTTTATTCTGCGATTATGCCATCCTTGTGGCTCCTGGTGTTTGAGATACCCATATAAAGCACGAAACTTTACCACTACTGGGGCAATGCAGTCAAAACGACCCGATGCAAGCATGAAACTTGCTTTCACATATCTCATGTCTGGTCACGCAGCCGGCTTGGCCACGTTGGGCCTTGTTCTTCAAATACAGCCAACGAGCAACTTTACAGTCAAATCAAATCAGCAAGACGTGACCAAAGCCAATAGCAGCCCTTTTACACAGATTATTTGGACAGCGGCACCGTTATTGACCTGATCTACCGACTTGGTCCAATTCAATCATGAAAATACTGCACAACGCTTATATTCGCAAGATTCACCTGCGCAAAATATCACCTCATTGTTCTTGGTACTATCCACTCTTCGCATATCATAAGTATGCAAGTGCCTATGTCGTCATCCTTGTTGCTCCGGCTTACACCACCCTTGCTCTTCCATGCAGCGTCTCTGCCATGCCATACAACTAAAGCAGACTCTCTTCAACAGGCGCAAGATTGCCTGGGTAGAGACTAGAGTATCCTCTGGAATTGTGCTTAAGTTTCATGGCTTCCCGGGCCTGCCGGTAAAGACGCGGGGTCTCGGAGAGATCGGGAAACTTCGTCATGTTCGCCTCATCTGCCTCGACCGGGCCTGGCTACGGCTTCTCGACCTTTTAGCTTGACCGCAGGATGCTCGCTTGGTCCGCTAATGGGCGATTTGCCCGCCGGTCGGATATGAAACATGACCACAATTACGCCGTACTGGGCGGCTCTGGACGCGGGCCGCATACTCTGGCATGTGCTTGTGTAATACCTCCTGGAACATTCCCGGCCGCCAGACTATTTTGTGCCGTTGCACTACGGGAAGCTGGCATACATGATGTCCTTTGGTGTGCTCGAAGCGTTGTAGTTGCAAAGAAACGTCCATCTGTCTATACTGCAATCTGATGCTCAAGTGAGCTACAAGGATCATGAGCACCAACCAAGGCACCAAGACGATTTGCAATGAGGCCCTCGAAGCAACTGCAACCACGAGCAAAGCCATCTCCACGGTGAACGAGTGTCCAGGCCGCGATGCTGCGATGAGAAGGCCAGGTTTATATCCTTCTCATCCTTTCAGGCAAGGCTCCAAGTTGTGTGTCTGACAGGCGCACATGTCACATGCCCATGAAGTTTCCATCTTGAGGACATGACCAAAAGACCAAGGGCAAAAACGTACGAACCAAATGGTGCAAGGATGAGCTGCCACACTCTGACTTATCAAGGCAAGGCTCATTTCACAATCATGTAAATTCATGGCCGAGCAATTGTAATTCTGTCCAACCACTGGCTGGATCTGGCACCCATGCATATCCGCCCAGGTGAGTTCGTGTCTTGGTTCACCTGTCTTCTCCAGAATAGGTTCCTGACTAACTACTAGCAAGGTCCTAGTATTAGAGCGCTGCTGTGATTTATTCCGACCTTGCGGGTCCCGGAGCCGCAGCTACAAATTCATGTTGTTGAAGACTTTATAAAGGGTTGTGGTGGCGTTGTACTTTGGGTCCGCTTCATGCGGGGGTCGCCTGGCTTCTATGAGATTCATGCTCATGATTGAGAACTAGAACGAGAACAAGTACTATAAACTTCAATGGTATCAAGGGGATGCTTCTAGTGCTACTTTCAAGTCGTTTACGACGAAATACAGTTTGAAGCGGTCGATTCAAATGTCACCTGTAATCTCTCGAGGAAAGAGGCGTATCGCTGCATGGCAAAGTCACACGGGGAACGAGAATGCCATTTGCAGATCCATCTACCCTGCTGACGCGGACGTACACGATAAGAACAAGAGCAACGGGTAAGATCCCCGGGTTTCAAATTAGTGCCGATCGTGGAGTTCAACCACTAGCTGGATCTGGGCAGCCTCAAAGCTGAGATTGACAGCCTAGTGTTGAAACGATATAGAAGCTCTTTTCAGCTCCAAGCTATCGACTGCTCAACGGATTTCAAGTGAAATACGGCAACAGGCGTGCTCATCTTGACGCTAATTGCTTGAGTGAAGCACAATATATCGCTCCATGGGTCACAGGCATGTAACCTATTCCGGCGGCATCAGGCAGACCGGCTGAGGCACAGCATCCGGATAAAGACTGGTTTCCTTGTGAAAACAGTGCCAGCTGATGGAAATTAATCCCATGTTTGTATCTTGCCAACGAAAAATGACACCGTCTAATCTTTCCAGCTGAACATGGTCCGGGTTTCCAAGATGGTTCAGTGCTAAAATGCGGATCACGGAAGATATACCTATACTGCACAAGACTTGGATCTTCAAAAGTAATAGCTTCCAAGGTACTGGATCTTTGAGAAAGGAGTCTTGCAGTCAAATGGCGCTTGAAAACTTGTCGACACCTCATAAGAGGCTGTCCTCCCGATGGATCAAGGCTGCTGAGCTGGTTGGTGCCCATTTTTCCACCTGCATCTTGTGTATAATCTAAAAATGACCATTTCACCGACAGGACCCGGGCTTGACCTCTTTCTAGTGTCGGTCATATTGGGAGCATTATCATGTATTGCTGTGGTCTTGCGACTTGTCATTCGCAAGAGGATCAAAGGCATCGGGCTGGATGACTGGCTCATGCTGCTGGGACTGGTGAGTGTGCCTGAATTTAGCCTGAAAACAATATTGTCTCACAAGGCCATAGATATTCCTCATCCTCACATGCATCTCGACGATAGTGGGTTCTTTCAATGGCGTTGGGACCAAGAATGAGCACCTCGACAGTTACTATTTGATGCAGGGCAAAAAGGTTCGTTACATTCGGCCGAGGGCCAACTCGTATGAACATGCAGAAACTAATCAAATCTGCAGTGGTTCCTCTTTGCCCAGCTGTTTTATGTGCTCAGTACTGTGCCCATCAAGGCTGCCATATGCGTTTCGCTCCTCCGAATTACAACCCGAAATCTCTATCGATGGATATTGTACGGTGTGATAGGTTTAGCAAGCATCGCTTGCGTAGTCACCGACATTACGCTCTTGACGTGGTGCCAACCAGTCTCTGCGACATGGGACTCGTCCACGGGAAAGTGTGCAGATGCGAGTATCGTGACGAATATCTCGTACTTTATTTCAGCCTGCTCAGTTGTGACGGACTGGACCTGTGCCATCTTGCCAGCCTTTATCCGTGAGTCTGGCCAGTCCCTGTAGCATTCGAATGCTAATGCCTTTTTTCACAGTATGGGAGGTTCAATTAAAGCCCAAAGTCAAAGTGTCTGTGGCAATCGTTCTCGGAGTTGGTGTCATGTGAGTATCCAAATCAAGGCACATTTGCCACCAAGCCATGATTACTGACGTGCCCCTTTGCAGAGCAAGTTCTGCCACGCTCGTCCGTCTGCGATATCTTTTGCATTATAGCGACCCCGATAATTACCTGTATAGCGTGGCTGACATTGCCATTTGGTCCGTCGTGGAATCTGGCATTGGAATTATTGCTGGATCTGCCCCGGCGCTTCGCCCGCTTCTGAAATACATTCCATTCCTTGGCGATACGAGCAGCAATCGCACGCCCGGGACTGGCGGGCCAAGTGGCGCTGCCGGCGCCTCCTATAAACTCAATACATTCAAGAACTCGAATGCGCCCAAGACGCTGGTACAGGTCGGTGATAATGGATGGGATCGCCTGTCGGATACCGAAAGCCAGAGATACATATTAAAGGACAATGGGATCAAGGTCACCAGAGACGTTACTTTCAATGTAACCCACGATGCAGACTCTGATGCACGGTAACAATAATAAATGGTCGCGTGTAGGCTTGCAGCATAGATTGACCTTTAGTAATACATCCCGCGCAGATGATGAGAAAAAGGTCCCCCCGTCTCGACTTGTCCACGACTTTGTTTTGCTCAGCTCCTGTGCGTTGGCACCGTGGATACTTTTGGAAATTTCCTGTTGCATACACATTGGCGCCGTATTGGACAGGGTCGTGGCTCCTGATCCTCGTAATTTCTTGACGAGTGCGCGCGGTGTGCCAATATTGTCTACTGCTTGTCGGCTCGGCTGATCGGACGCAGCAAGATTTTTGCCATGACAAAGCATCTGACCTCCACCGCCATGATACAAGATTCGTGGGATTTTGAAAAATAGATTTTACTCTTGCATTAGACGGTCAAGACGGTCAACTGTCAGCGCCGGCTCCGGTTCTCTTATTACATACATGAATGCATGCATGTCGTCATGGATTGATGATGGCTTGCCAAGAAACTTGGCCACGCGCCGAGGTGTGAAGGGGTTCTCTAGGGTCTCGGGTGCACATCCCGCAGGAATTACAGCTCACACGAGAACATGTGCAGGCAGCCGAGTCTGACCGCTGGCTTGGGATTTGAATGCAACATAAACAACCCATTTATGGATGATTCCAATTGAATCAGTTTTAACGAGGCATGTATTTCGTTGGGCTGCAGATTCCGAATAGGCGGGGTGGACCTGTTTATAGCAGACTTCCCTGCTTACATGGCAAGCGAGAGGTGGACAAGGCTTGGCCATCGTGGCTAGCATCTGCCCGAGCAGGGGGAAGCTTAAAATCCCGCTCCACAGGCAAGACAGGCGAGCGTTAAGCGCGGTGAGATCTGCACATCACCTCTCCTTTAAGTCTAGTATAGCAGGTTGCTGGGTCGCCCGGATAGGAAGGTCTTTGGGCGCTCTGCATTAAACTATCAAAGTTTGCAGGAGACGCAACAAAGACGCATGGCCGTTGACGCCAAAGCCAAGATGCCATTTTCTCACTCAGCAAGCTCAGCTTTGCTGCACCCTGATCCCGACGACGATAATCAATATACTGTCGGCATGTCCCGAATGTAGCCCTCCAGCCCATGACCATGCTTCTGGAATAAACCGATCGAGACGGTGGGTTTCGGGTTGAATGGGAAATGGGAAATGGGACACGGCCATTATATTCTCGGTTTGTTTACCAGCTACAAGTGATTTATTGTGCCCCCCAAAATATTGTGGCTCGTCGTCACAGATTTATTTGCCATCTCATGACTTTACAATATGATACGCAGTACAGAGTAGAGAATCATCCTTCACCCAAACATCTCAAGTGTCCCATTTTCTCGCCTGGGCCTTGTCAGGCCTGATCTCAGCCCCAAGTCCGTATCTTCCCCTAAGCCAGCTGTAAGCACCGAAATTGCGATATACGGCCTGCACCGTCAGATAGCCTAGACCCTGAACCGACCTGATCAGCAATCGCTCGGACGATAGTACGGCACAGATTTCTTGGTCCGTGTGCAGCTCGTATTTGCGTGTATAGCTTGTAAATCCGCGAGCCTCCTTCTCCGAAGTACGTCTTGGCTGTTGACTTTGGTTTCCTCGATATATAATCAGGTCTGCCTCGATCGTGGCTTGCTGGCTGGTGGTGTTGGGTTGGCCGCTATACTCTTATCTTTTAGCCTTTTGGGCTACACAACTCTAATCATAATTATTTCCCGCCCGCACACTATACTAATATGCGCGCTTCTAATTCCGTTGCGGCTCTTGTTGCCGCAACCATTCTTTCGTTGGTGCAAGCACAATGCGACGATATAGTCCCAGGCCAGTACGCTGGCACCGCATTCCAGAATAGTCTTGCCTCGACACATGACCGCTCGGAACTCACCTATTTCAAAATCAGAGATCCGTCTGGGCAGCACGTCTGCTCGTCCGATCCCGCCAGCGATATTAGTCTGCTCACATTTCAATCACTCAACACGACTGGCGGACGACCGATAGATGCGGATCTGAGGCGCGCTGTAATAGTCTTGCACGGCGCCAGAAATGATCCCTGGAACTACCATGCCGCCATGATCCAGGCTCTGGAGTTGGTGGAAACCGACGACATAAGCCTGGACAATGTAGCCATCACCGCACCGTACTATCCAAACGACGACGATGCGGGCACGGGATTCCCTTACAATCCCAGCGGTGCTACACCTGCAGACCAGTACCCGTCTCCAGCACTTGTTTGGTTTGACGACGAGTGGTCAGGAGGAGCCAACAATGAGTATCCTCCAAACACCAAGACTGTCTCTTCGTTTGACACCTTGGACCAAATCATTCAATATTACGGCAACAAGGCACAGTTCCCCAATATCAACCAGATTGTCGTCTCTGGGCACTCCATGGGCGCGCAAATGGCCAACCGCTTTGCTGCCGTGGGAAAGACGAATGATCAGCTGGGCATTACCACTCCCGTCAGCTACTGGATTGGTGATCCCAACAGTCTGATTTGGTTTTCAGAAACGAGGCCTCTGTCCACTTCGAAATGTCCTACCGGATACGATGACTACCGTGAAGGTTTCACCAATTATGACACGTATGGATCTGACCATTCGACACCCATGACATACAATAACGCTTTGGTTGCCGCCGGCCGGGATGCGCTACTGGCAAACTATAACAGCCGCACTATTGCATATGCCCGGGCCACCAAGGATAAGGGAGACTATAATCCAAATGACGAATGTGCTACCTACACCACTGGAGCGGACCGTAATGAACGCTTTTTCGAGTTCATCAAGACATTCCCTGCAACCTGCGAGAACCCAGCTGGGCCTTGTCGCACGGTCGACATTGTCGTTTCTAGTCACGATGCACCCACCATGTTCCAAGATGTGTCTGGCCGTACTCGACTCTTTATTGACAACTGGGCTGGGCTTGGAAATCGCGCCTATGACTTTGGATACCCTCGTTATGCCTCCTATGACGACCCCTACCCCGATCCATCTCAAAACTCGCAGGCATTGATTGGAGCCGACTCTACCGTTTACGCTGGAGGCAAGACCTATCAGGGATGCTGGACGGATGTCGACAATGCTCAGAGCATTGGAGCATTGCCCGTGTCTGCCTATGTTGGCTCGCTGAACTCGCGAAGCTATTGCTCCGACCTATGCACCCAACAGGGCTACTCCATTGCTGGAGTGAGCTACATGAACTGCTACTGCGGAAATGCCATGGGAAGTGAAAGCGTGAATGTGGTAGAGACCTCTTGCGCTGGTCCCTGCCCTGCTACGGGAGCGACGGGAGCATGTGGTGGCGCCAATCGTCTTTCAGTCTTTTCGAGCGTTGCTCTATAGATTTACAAGTAATACTAATACACGAGGAACTTTTGATTATCATGAAATGAACTTGATCGAAAATGTGCCAAACTGACGAGACCTATAATCACAGCCGGACAGAGAAATACTGAACAAGACTCCGGACAGCTGCAGTGTTGGGATCGCTTTGGAAACTATGTCGGCCGGGAAGATTCACAAGCTCTTGGTCATGTTTGATAGCGTGCTGGTCTGCAAGTGATGTGCCTGGAGTGGCTGTCCAGGGGCCCGAGTAGCTCGTATTCGGCGCCACAAGCGGAACAGGGGGAGTAATCTCCGACTTGTCCATGTCCTCGCGAAGCATCTGTGCCTCCTCCTTGATGATTCGGTAGAATCTGTACTGATTCGGGTCATTGAAAAGGCAATTGATCGAGGCACTACTCTCCGAGCCTCTTGCTAGAATAAGGAGTGTCGCCACAAAAGCTTCCTGCATGTAGGCAAATGAAAAGTCGTCTAAGAGCTTGGCAATGGGTAGGCACAAGGACTCGGGAAAGTCAACATCCGGTTTACCGTCGAGCTTGCGCCGCCAGAATTGGCAATACAAGACCCGCTCGTTCTATGCAGGGTTAGCTCTTGGCCGTCATCAAATCCCAACGACACATACCAGATTGGGCAGTGGAAATAGATATTTCCTATCAAAGCGGCTTGGACGCTTGGAAAGACCGGGATCGAGGCGATCGACTGTTTGATTAGCTGAGGAGGTTAAAAAGGACCAAAGTACATACGGTAGTTGGTAGTTGCAACCATTAATATGCCGTCATTGTTTTCCAACCCATCTACTTCGTTGAAAAAGTAGGACCGAGTATTGGGCGTCACAATGGTCTCAATGTCTTCCAACACCAGCAGACACGGACTCATTGATCGAGCAAATTGAAAGACGTTACGGATATTGTACGTCTGGGATGCATTCTTGACGTACAGCGAAGGAATCTTTTGCTTCCGTTGATTGAGAGTGTGCATGAGAGCCTTGATTGAAATTGTCTTGCCGTTGCCCACGGGGCCGTGAAAGATGAGGCCTCGTTTCCAAGGCACGCCGTACTCGTCATAAATGTCCTTGCTGTCAAAGAACTTTCCACTCACCTCGACTAGGTCCTTTTTCATCTTGGGATCCAGAATGACCTTGTCCCAGCTGGCATCCTGCACTTGTTTCCACAGAGTCTTTGATGCCGACCAGTAACCATCGTACACATAAATGATGTCCTCGTCTACAGTGTACCATTCTCCAATTGCCAAGATCAATTTATCGACAATGGCCGAGTTGGACAGGGTCGTTTCGGAGCCATGCGGTTCTTTCAAGACATATTGCAGACTCTGAATTCCAACAATGACGCTGTATAATATGAAATCCTCATTGTTCCACTTGTACCGGTACTTGGCAAAGAATCTCGATTCCGCCAGAGCACCAGATCCGTGGCGAGTGCGTGGCGGTGAGTAGCCTCTCCAACGGACGATTGGCTCATCGTCCAAGTCTAGTTCAGCCTGGGCAAAACCCGCAGCAGCAAAGGCTAGCAGGTTGACATTCCCAGCTGGAATGATGCTATTCCGAATGAGCCCTGTGCAATAATGCCGTTATTGGGGCGACTCACGAAATGATGAGTTCAGGGTATTGCCTTCTCAAATCTGTGAGGAGGTGCGTCTGCAGGTCTGCCACCTTGGCCCCCGTACGATCCAGATACGGTCCAAAGAACTGAGGCGCCAAGTCTTTGCTTTCTGTAATGAATGTGAATGCCTCTGATGATGCCATGTTTGCGAATTTTGGAGAATCTTGACGACTGTGTCTTTGGGTAGTTGTAGAAAGAAGGTTGTCATGGCACAAATAAGATGCAACACCGCGTTCCAGTGCTCTGTAGCAGCCTAGGCGGATGCTCATCCTGGAAGCCGTTTCAATGGAGCACAACACGGAGAGGCGTGCGGGGGCTGCCTTGGCATTCGCCACATTTGCTACTGTTCAAGCGACCCAAATAAGCAAGTCAACAAGGAGAGAAAAACAACATTTCTTCATGATAGGCTGACATGATTGACCATGGCATGAATGTCTCACTTTATAGTGGATTTGTTTTCAAAATCAGAATGTATTGATGCCTATCGACTGTCCTTGGAGAAAAGTGACAGTCAAGCAACAGATCTAGCTTTTTGGACACTCCCTACCCATAAAACGCCTATTCATGTGACATTAATCGGTGGGCATGCTCAAATCGTACAAGTTATGGTACACGTCCATTCGTCCCGTAACACTGCAGGTACTGCAACCTTCCTTAATCAATCTTGATGGACGAGTAAATCTTTTGAACAAACCACCAGCTGGCAAAGAAACCAATGGATCCTAGAGACATGGTCAGACACGAGCGACGGCTTGGAAAGAGGGCGAGACTTACCGGTCAGAACAAAAAAAAGGAATGACAAGAGTGCACTATATCCTATGTATAGTACAATACCCGCGAAACCACCAAGCGAGAGCTTGCTAATGAGGTAAATCAAGGCATTGATGAAAATGTAGACGGCACTTGTACCAGCGGCCAAGAACGAGCGCCACTGCCAATGGTAGTTTTCAGAGCACAGCAAAAAGTACACCATGAGGACCGTGACGGCGGCACAAGTGATGATCATCAAGCCATAGCAGAGGAAGAGGAAACCAAACATGTAGTAGATCCTGCTGAACCAGATGGATGTCATGACAAAGTAGAGCTCCACAAAGATGGCTCCAAAAGGCAAAATACCCACGAGAAGCATGCTGGGAATAGGCCTTAGGTAGGTTGTCGTGGGCGGAATCTGGCGGGGAATCTGGTTGGTGCGAACAGGAGGCTCGACGGGACTGGCGCGGAAGCCAAACCAGGAACCTGCAAACGACAGCGGAATGGATATGACGAACCAAATGCCAATAATCACCAACATGGTTGAAAAGGGAACCGCTCCGGCAGATTGGTTGGCCCATAGGAACAGATTGAGGAAGAAAAAGGTTCCAAATACGATGCCAGGAACCAGCAGAGGAGTCAGACCAATGTTGAGCTTCCACTTGTCGCCATTCATGGACTTGTACGACCGGGCAGATATGTAGCCACCCACAAAGCTGAGCAGAGTGTACAACAAGACCGTGATGGTTCCGAGGGATCCTCTGTTGGATGGCGACAAGAAACCTAAAAGAGCAAAGCAAATGGTGAAACCAGTCATGACGAATAGCTGGGCACCGTTGCCGAGGAAAACGGACAATAGCAAAGGATGCGAGGGTGTCCGGAAAACGTCACCATGCACCAGCTTCCATCCGGAATCCTCCTGTACACCATCCTCGAGCGCAGAAGTGCCAGACAAGTCGTCGAGGTTGATTTGATCGAGGCGATTGTACCTGGCAATGTCCTTTTTCAGGGCCCGGAAGAGAACAGAGCTCACAGTCAAGACGAGAATAATCACGACAACGGCAGAGTTGACAAGAGAGAACCAGTGGATCTTGGGATCATAGACGTGCAGGTACTTGTCCCATCGCGTAGCCCAGGCGGTAGGCGACTTGGTCCAGTACACGCTATAGGTGAATTGCACCTCGGTGTTGCTGTCCTCGGAGAGCACCATGGGGCTGTACTTGATGTTGGGATCGTCCGAGCACTCGCTACCCTCGGTGTAGTGCCTCGATAATGGCTCGACAATCACACCCACCACCCTAAGCTGGTTGGGATCATTGCCAACTTCGTGGTATTGAACGTTGATGTCGTAGTGGTTGTGAAAGACGGGCTGAGTGCCTTGGGCGCCATTCTCAACGGCACCGAGCCGAAAACCAGAGCTATAGTATGTCGACTGAGAAACCTCTTCAAAGAGCTCCTGGCCTGCGGGAAGTCCATCCACGAGCCAGTTCATGGCATAGCCCTGCACGATGCGCTTGTTGACGAAATGAGCCGACGATTTGTCATATGCTGTTGTGCAGAGCTTCTTGCAAATCTCATTCTGTCCCATGTGCAATTCAAAGGGCGAGGTCATGATTCGATCGCCAAACAGAATGCTTCCCAAGCTCTCTGACACGTATTTTGGGCCATCTGGTCCGGGAGGTTTGCAAAAGTTGAATCTCTCGTGGTAGTAGTCATATGCCATGACCGAGTGGACGAGCGCATCTTCGTTCGAGGCCGTCGGCTTGACGCTGTTGACGTACAGAGGTACATTGTCTTTGAGTTTGTAAGAAGTCGGGGCGACACCAGGCAGGTAAAAGGCAGATACAGCCTGTGGTAAAACGAGGAGCGTCGTGAGCGCCAAGGACGGCGCGTTTGGTAACGGCCACATTGCCGTACGTTGGGGAGTGATGCTCAATCCACTAGTGGCACACGAGTTAGAGAAACGAATATCTCTATTGACTAGAACACAAAAGTCTGGTTTGCTTGATGAGAGGTGTTGTGTTTGGTGGGCCTTACGTATGCGAATCTCGTGTTTTCAATCAAAGACCAAGGTCAATGAGCGCAGGGCTGCGCCGCTCCAACGTGGTCCGCTCAGAGTCGAGCCGATTGTTGGGCATCAAAGGGAGGGCTCAAAGCAGAGTATTGACCATATGTTGACTTTCAATCAAGAAAGCGCAGGAAGAAAGAGAAGTAAGAGGAATGTGCAAACCTATGCAGGAGAAAAAAGTTATGCTGTGTTGACTTGCAGCTAGGTTACCGAATTTCAGGAGCTCCTATCGAGGTTGAATTGGATGCCACATCATCGTCGCATGGGTCTAAACTGGCGTGCCAAGAATGCAGTGGACACGCACTGGAGCGGACGCGAGCAGTCGGTACCTATAGCGCCGATTGATCCGGCTCGGTATAGTACGTACCTGGAATAGTGGATCTTTTGCTCGACAGCTTATCGTTATCAGCAGTGCCGACCAAAAAAGTTTCCCTCTGATTTTCCATGCGCCTGATTTACACTGCAACACTACGCCTTGCCATAACTCTTCATCAAGTGTCGCTCAGAACTCGACATGGCAGTTCAGACTTCTCTGCCAGCTCTGCTGGCGTCGCTGACACAGTCGCTCGACTCGGCGCTCGAAGCAACCCCAAAACTTGCCGGTATCGAACCGCCTACAGATGGAGTGTCTTTGCTCAATGTCAAGAATGAGCTTCTCCTTTCGTACCTCCAGAACCTCGTTTTCCTCATCCTTCTCAAGATTCGAAATGCAAAAGGCTCCAACGAAAAGTCTTCAAACAAGGATTCCGACCTGTCAAACCAAGTTGTCGAGAAATTGGTAGAGCTGAGACTGTACCTGGAAAAGGGTGTACGGCCACTTGAAGACAAGTTGCGGTTTCAGTTGGACAAGATTCTACGAACAGCCGAGGATGCAGAGAGAAATGCGCAGCGCGATGCTCTCAACGGCGACAAGGACAATGAATCAGTAGTCTCTGACGAGTCGGACAATGAGTCCGAGGCAGGTCAAGAGTCCGCGACACGACAACCTCACGATAAAATGGCTGGTCCTGGCTTCAACTTTATCGCAGGAAAGGAGGCTGTGGGCATGGCAGCAGCAACAAAGGACAAGACGGGCGTGTACCGACCCCCCAAGTTTGCACCCACCGTCATGCCGACTACGGAGCGGAGAGAAGTGCGAGACAGGCGGCCCATGAAATCTGCCACAATGGACGAGTACATTTCCAACGAGCTGTCTGCGGCCCCAGTTGCCGAACCCAGTGTTGGTACAAACTTTATCGCCGGAGGTCGCAAGATCAAGACGGCAACTCAGCGTGCCGAGGAAGACCGGAGACGTGAATACGAAGAATCCAACTTTACACGTTTGCCCAAGGAGAGCAAAAAGGACCGCATCGCTCGCAACAAGGCCGAAGGTAAAACTTCCAAGATGCAATTTGGTGGCGAGGATTGGCGCGATTTGGGAGAAGGTGCTGCCAGGATCGACAGATTAACAAAGCGCAAGGATGGTTCAAGCTCGGGAACAAGGGCATTGCTGGAAAAGAGCAGAAAGCGAGGCCGCGAAACAACAGACAGTGCACGTGGCAGCGGCCTCAACAGTGGCACCAGGGAGATTGGCGACCATTTCCAAAAGCGACTCAAAGTCATGGAGGGAGGTCGGAGAGACAGAGGCAAGCGGTAGTGGCCATGACCATGCCGACTTTTCAATTGAATCCATTCAGAAAAATGCGTCCGAGGACTGATTGATAGTAAACACTCGACTTCATGTCCGTCTGAGAATTGACCCCTTGAAAGCGGAAATAACTCTTGCTGGCTACCTAATAGCGGGCCAAACGCATGGACCCGCAGCACCGCGCGCAGAAACCATTCACATGCAAATGCAACGTACACACGACGTCATTGGCAAGGATGCTGCACTTGTACGACCGACTGGACCGAACCAGACATGAGGTTCTTTTTGGCCAAGAGCATAACCTGGCGCGTTTCGCATTCATATATAAATCTAGTGGCATGCCCTCGGACTACACTTGATTCTTCTATTCTAGAGACAACACTGGACAAATCCGCCAAAATGGCCAAGTCCAATACCGGAAATCCTTTACTTCATCCGATACTCTTCATATTTCAGCTGGTGCAATGGGTTATTGGCAAGGTTCTCTCACCTGAGCCACCCAATCCTAGCACAAGACTTGGACGGCCCAAGATTGCCGTCATTGGCGCTGGTATCACTGGTGTTACTTCAGCTGCGCATTGTGTTGGCCATGGCTTTGACGTGGTCATCTTTGAGGCCGGAGATCGAGAGTCCCTCGGCGGGATCTGGAGCGTCAGTTTTGGAATTGTGATATTTGATCAACGTCCTGACTAACTGGATTGCAGAAGGTAAACAACACTTCTGGGTTGCAAATCCATTCTCTCATGTACAGATTCCACCCATCGGTCAAGTGGGATCGCGGATATCCCGATAGGCAACAAATCATTAGCCAAGTCAAGCAGCTTTGGGAGCGCTACGGACTCGATACGAGGACGAAATTCAACACACGTATCGAAAAGGTCTATCAAGATGAACAAGGTCGTTGGATAGTCAATGATACTTCCAATGGCCGTTTTGAGGGACTCATTGCTGCCGTTGGAACTTGTGGTGACCCAAAGATGCCGACAATGGATGGAATGAGCAAGTTTAAAGGCGACGTCTACCATTCTAGCGAATTGACTGGGTAAGTTTCTCTACGTATGATCATGTCCTTGTACTAACCTCTTGTCAGGAAAAATGCCAAGGACAAGACCATGCTCATTATTGGAGGTGGCGCTTCTGCCGTTGAAGCCCTCGAATTCGCCTCGGAAGAAGGATGTAAAAAGACGTATATCCTCTCACGATCCGACAAGTGGATCATCCCGCGCAATACTCTTGTCAATGTCCTGCTTTCATTCAACATATTCGGCCAAGAGACCCTCTTCTCCTGGATACCCGAGACACTCCTTCGAAAGTTCTTTTACCGGGATCTGCAGGATCTCGCGCCACGAAACAAGGGAATCTTTATGGAAACTCCCATGGTCAACTCGGACGTCATGGACAAGCTTCGCAGCGGAGAGGCCGAATGGGTCCGATGCGACATTGAAGATTTCACCGAGAATGGAATTGTCGTCAACAAACGCGACAAGGGAGTGCCACCCGGAGGTCCAGGTCGCAACAAGGAGATTCAAGGTGACATGATTGTCATGGCCACGGGGTACAAGCGACCAAGTCTGAAATTCCTCCCAGATGACTGTTTTGATGAACCATATGGACCACCCAACTGGTATCTACAGACATTTCCGCCAACGCATCCTTCAGTCTCTGCCATAAATTGTACCTATGTCAATGCCATTGGTACCGTAGGCAACTGGCACATTGGTATCTATACGCGAATTCTGCTCATGTTTCTCGTGGACCCCTTGACGCGGCCCCGGACTTTTTGGATGGAACGATGGATCGACATGACCAAGATTCTCAAGTCTACCGCTCCAACTGGCGCGTTTGATTTCTTCACCTACCTTGAGCTGATCTGGTGGTTCACATTTTGTGTCACCATTAACCCTTTTCGATGGAAATGGGTCTTTTTCGTCTTTTTCGGCCTAGGTTATGCGCTCCCAAAGAGGATAGTTGCGACTGAAGAGCGTATACGAAACGGCTTGGGCTTTCATCAAGAGGAGGGCCGCGATGTTGGCAAGAGTTTTTAATTCAGTGGCGTCTCCATGGAAAAGTGCACAAAAGTAATAGAGTATGGATTTGCATCATATACTAGACTTATTAACTCGATACATTTCCATGTTTAACATGTCCGAGTGTTTTTGAATGGGATCAACTTTAGCTTTGTAGATCAATCTGCCGGACCGAGCCGTCGGGCAATCACTGTGCACAGAATTCCAGCCACACGGCTGCATGATTATATTCTACCACAGCCGCGTCGTTACATTGACATGCAGATCTAGAGAGGGCCTGCCTAGATCCCGCACGTGGTCGGCTCGTATTGAATCTTGGCTGTCTGCAGTGGGCATGCAGTCGAATCCGTACATCATGTTTACACATTCTCAAGCTAGTCATACTGCCACCCGAATATTAACAAGATTCTCTGTTCACAATCTTTAGTCGCAGATCCCACGATCAATAGCGCAATCTAGTCCATCGATTTGGAACCCCAGATTCAGCGCGAGATTGACGTCTTAGCTACGAGACTTGTACAGTAGTTCCGAGTCGTAGCGCACAAATGGAAGCGCTAACCTTTACCACTGACGCACTTGACTGCCAGAAAGAGGAGTTATGGACAAGCCACCGCATGCGCATGCGGACGAGCTGAGGACGTTGCTGCCCGTTGGAACGTGTTGCACGGCATTGCAACTTGTGTGACGAAATAGTTTGGGACACGACTGATTCTATTACGCAAAGTCTACATGCTCAGCCGGTTTTTGATTAAGCGCAAGCATAATGACTGAAACATGCTGCAATCATGATTGGTGGCCAAAGCACAAAGATTAAAGGTTATTTCTGATGTCACTGGCTGTCGTGTCTTGGTGTACTGGTCATGGCGACCATTCGAAGATTGTTTCCCTCCAGTGGCTGACTATAATATAGCCCCAACGGGCACTTTGGTCTGGGCAAGTTTATTATTTGTATACCTCTGGACTTTGTTGCCATTGAACCCTATACGAATTATTCATCATGCCAAGCATTGGAGAAAAGATCAAGTCAGTCTTTACGACTGAACACTCTGCTGAAGCCGAGAAAGGTGTTGTTGACCATCGAACTCCTGGCTCATTCCCCGAGGAAGATTCTGCTGCGCAAGATCAACATCAACACAGAGAGCACCATGAGCACAACAAGCTTCACAAGCGAGACGACCCTCGTGATTATACCATTCCCATTAGCCAAGAGAACCCTTCCGCGGCAGGTTACAGTCACAAGCCCGTGGACTCGGGGGTAGGACTGGGGGGACAGCCACTCGCACATGATTCCGTCAAGAATATCTCTGCGTCGCCAGCTACACAACCATATGCTCACGACAATAGTAGACAAGCAACAGATGAGCAAAACCGGCCTGACACGTCTGCTGTGCCTGGCACTGGCCTTGTGGCTGCTGGCGCCGGCGGTGTCCCTGCGAGAGCACTCGGCGAGGATCGCTCTGGTCAAAAGCCGCTGTCTGGAATTGCTCACGATGGTCATGCTTCCACTTCTCGAGATACCCCTTTGGATCGTTCTGGTCTTTCTGGTACAGAAGCGGGAAACAACCCTGGATATACAAGCCATCAGGGGACTACTGGCATTGGAGCTGCTGCAGTCAGTGGTGCACATGACAATTCTCTACCAAGCCAAGCGTCGCGCCGGGACGTTGCGGACAGCAAAGACTCTTCTGCCGCGCAGAAAGAGGAACCATATTGGGGAGATTTGCCGCAGGGTTCTGGCGTCTATAATACAGTGATTGGTCATGGTAGTGGCGAGGATACATCAACACAACACCGCGCAATTCCCAGGGGCCCAGATGATGGACAGTCACCACGCAATGCTGCCTCGAGCTCTTCCCCAGATCAGCTCAGCTATGGTTCGGGTGTTTACAATACTGTTACCGGACACGGCAGTAATGACGAGCATGATGCTATGCACTACAATGAGGATGGACACAGAGTCTTTCCACTAAACGACAGCCATGACACGAGCCATGATCGCCACATTGGCGAGGCTGGAACAGCCATGGGCGTAGGTGCCGCGGCGTATGGCGCTTCGCAGCATCACAAACATGCCAAGGAGGCAGATGCAGGGACTCTTCCATCCGGCGGTAACGTGACTGGCACGGAAGCCCGTCGTCCTTTGCAAGACACCATGAATGTAACACCTACCAACACTCGAGATGCCGGTGGCGCTGCATTAGCTGGACGGCACAAGGATCAGACTCAACATGTCACTGGAGGACGTACAACTGCACAAGATTCCAATGATTACAATTCCAAGGCAGCTGATCCCACCGGTCATCAACACAAGATTACTGGTTTTCTGCACCGCAGACACGACGAAGAAGGTGGAAGCACTGCGCACAAGCGAGCATCTGATATTGTTACAGATGATTCAGTCACTTCTGGCTCAACTAGCAGACCCGAGCTTAAGCAATCACTCGAAGATGACAGCTCTCACAGAAACAGAAATGCGGCGGGACTTGCTGGAGTTGGCGCCGGCGCAGCCATGGGATATGGTCTCTCGCGCCATGAAAAGCAACATGAGAATGATACTCCTGTTCAATATCAACCAGAGCAGGCTTCTACAATCAACAACGCACAAACCTCTCTTTCTCATGGAACAACTAATCAGCCTGCTGGATACGCCGAAAACGATTCCCAATTTCAACAATCCAGACAGACGCCTTCTAATGTAGTTCATGACGATCGTCATGCGAGTCAAGCTCGCAACCTAGCTGGTGTGGGAGCAGCGGCCGGAGCTGGATATGGTGCTTCCAAGATGGCCCAGCACGAGAAGCAACCTATCGACACGAGAAACCAGACTGGAATCGCATCTGGTTCAATACGCACTCCCGAAAACACCTCTGTGCAAAGTGCTGCTTATAATTCATCAACTTCCACCAAACACGATTCCTATGATCACCTTGCAAGTGGTACCGCCTCTGGCGTCGCTCGAGACACGCACGGCCATGGTCAGAGCAACCTGGCAAACACAGCTAGTGGACAACCAGAGTCTTCCCAATACACTCCTGGAAATCAAGGTGGTCAGAGCCCATACAACGTCTTGGCCTCTGGCACCCCATCCGGTGTTCAAGTCGAAAACAAGCCCTCTACAAACTTGCACACTTCAAGTACTCCTTCGAGCCAGCCACTATCAAAAGTTTCTGAAGACTGTCCTAAATGCGGTGCGACAAAGTAAGTAAAGTGTCGGGTCCCAAGACGGAAAACTGGCAGATATCGGATGTACATTCTAACAATGTGTTAGTGATCTCACCCACTATTTTGAAAAGTAATTTTGACAGAGAAATTCGGATGTTGGAGTAACATTGCATCGATTTAACATAATGACGGGCATGGCAATCAGGTCACTATACACGTATGATGATGAAGCGACAAGTAGCGAATGAGTAATACATTTTATTGGTCTATGCGTTTAATTGTCAAGGTGTCTCGGCAGTACATGTACGATCAACAGCCCTGGTTCACAGGAGATTCAGCTAGAAACTCCTAATCGACATCTCCCGAGAATTATTTTGTTTATAATGGGTATCAGGGTTTCTTAGATTATGTTCTTCAATTGTTGCCCAGCCTGGAATCTTCTCAAGTTCTCTGCAATCAAAGCCTCGGCGCCCTGTGGTCTTCCGCCGGCAGCGTGTGGGCTGACAATCACATTCGGGGCCTTCCATAGCTTGGAGGACTCGGGAAGAGGTTCCTTGTCAAAGACATCGAGGGCAGCTCCTCCAATCTGGGAGCTTTCCAGAGCTGCGAGCAAAGCATCCTCGTCCACCGACATGCCTCTTCCGACATTGACCACCCAAGCGTGGTTGGGCAGCAGCTTTAGGCGCTCAGCATTGAGAGCGTGCTTGGTGCTCTCCGAGCCCGGCAGAATCATGACGAGAGCATCAGTCTGTGGCAACAGCTCGGCGAGCTTGTCTTCGCCGTACACCTCGACGCCGTTTCGTACACCGGCACTTCTTGCAACACCCCGGACTTGGGCACCCAGGCCAGTCAGGTGTGGTGCGAGCGATTTGGCAATGTTGCCGTAGCCCCAGATCAAAATGTTGGCATCACGCAGCGAGGTGAACTTGCCCTTTGGGCGGTCGGGCTGTGGGCCGCCAAGGTGTTGAGGCCATTTCGATTGCAATTGGTAGTCTCTCATTTCGTAGAAACGGCGAGCTGCATTGAGCAACAAGCCCAGAGTGTGTTCAGCGACTGTGTGGTCGTGAAGACCAGAGCCGGTGGTAATCTTGATCTTGGAGGCATCGAAGCCGGCACCGAGAACGTCATTGGGTCCGGCAGCCAGTGACTGAATCCAGCGTACATTTGTGAGTCGCTTGGCGGCATCCGAAAGGTTCGCAGAAGTGTTGGTCCAAGTCACGAGCGCAGATGCATCGGTATGCTCCTCGGGGATGGGTTTTGTCACATCATATGGTTGCAGGTCTACTGAGAAGCCCTCGAGGCTCTGAACATCGAGAGCGAGTGACGTTGGGTATAGGAGCTTCATGGCTGAGGAAAAGGAAGAATATGACCTGATTGCCTTGAAAACAGTTGCAGAAGAATGGCGGAAAGTAGGAAATGGCAGCATTGCAGAACAGTCGCACTCTTGACCACACGGCGCGTCCCATATCTATTATACCTCTAAATGTTGGAGGGGCCCCTAGAATAGCGTCATGCGGGGTATTTGACGGGATCGGAGCTCACCAGACTTTGCATCACGGTGGATTTCTCGCCGTGTTGGAGCTCAATTATTTGCGTGCATTTCTCGCATGGTACATTTACCTACTTGATACACTACTTGCCGGCTTCAATGGACAGTGACTACCAGAGTTAGTGTGTATTATTCTAGATTGAGTCTCGCTCTAATTCGTCAATTCCGCCGATTTCCACCTCGATTAGACTGTCGCCTCGTCCCACGTTTGACCGATGGCAACTCTAGAGGAGCTCCTCCCCGCAAGCCGTGGGGGTTTCGTGGGTGCTATTGTGCCCGAGACCGCAGATGTCGATATTCACTCCTACGACCTAGGAGGTCCAGGGCAGAATGAGGCAATTTATTCCGTAAACCTTTTCTACAAGTATAGTTGTAAAGCCAAAGCATCTATTTTCCAGTGCACTTTCATGTAGTCAGTACTGGCTAGATTTGGAAGCAATCCAGCGCCTCGAGTTTGGACATGACAGAGCCCCGGCCTTACAAAAGCGGCATACGCCAGCTGCCCTCTTATGGCCGATGCCCTTTGACTCGTCACATGACAGCGAATCTGCGACTGGTCCAAAAGAAGACGGCATTGCAGGCAAAAGGCATTAGATATGTGAGTGAATGTCGCTGGATCAAATAAATTTGGCATCGACCATATGAGTATATTGACGGATTGGCAGGGTCTCGGCATGATCCTCTCCGACGAATGAAAATGACGGATTTAAAAATACACTGAGCTAATACAACTTACGTACAGTGCAATATGGCTGTGGGTCCAACCATTAGCGTTATTACGTAGGTTGGTTTGTCGCAGATTTGTTTGCAACAATTCAAAGAATGCTAGTTTTCTGCCAGCGAAATCTGCCAAGGAAAACAACAAACGCCTGATTCCAACTCTGACTTGCTCAAGCTCCCCGAATTCTAATCTTGAAATTCATTTCTTACTGCGCCCGGGCATTTGCTTCAGGCTTCCTATCGACCTCTACGAGCACAAGTACCTGAACCGCAATCAGGTCTCAATTCGTCGACATGTCGCCGTCTACCCTTGATGGCGATTTCAAGCCAGTCGGTATGTTTGTATGTATCTAGTTGTTCTATACTTGTACTAAAAAGAAATTTCTCTAGATGCTGGGTCTGTAGAGACAGCCAAGGTCTCCGGCGATTGGACAGTCGAGAAAGCCCTCGCAACGATACATCCCGAACCACCAGTCAGCAACTCGACATCGCCGCTGCCATTCTTCCACATGCTGGAGCGACTAAAGACGAGCAAGCGTGAGGGTTGGAGGCGGTTTGGCATTGAAAAGGGAGAGTCTATTGCCGACCACATGTACCGCATGTCTCTCATGACTATGCTGTGTCCTCCGTCTCTCGCCTCACGAATCGACCTGCCAAAGTGCATGAAAATGTGTCTGATACACGACATGGCCGAGTCCCTGGTCGGTGACATTACTCCCGTGGACGGAGTAGCCAAGCCCGAGAAGAGCCGCCGAGAGGCCGAAACAATGGACTATATTTCCAACGGCTTGCTGGGAGGTGTGTACAGCGGATTGGCTGGCGCAGAAATCCGTGCCATTTGGCAAGAATACGAGGACTCCAAGACTCTGGAAAGCCTCTTTGTGCACGACATTGACAAGATGGAGCTATTGTGCCAAATGGTCGAGTACGAAAAGAGAATGAACCACACCTTGGATCTGGGAGAGTTTGCCTATGTCGCGACAAAAGTGGTGCTGCCAGAGACGCAAGAATGGGCCAAGGATATACTCAAGGAGCGAGAAAACTTTTGGGCAGGAAAGGGCCACGTCCAAGGAGACCACAGAGCCAACGGAGGCGTTTCCGAACAAAAGGTTGAGCAGCAAGATGCCTACTACTCCAAGGATGACGCCAGCACTGCATGATGATGGATTGGGCATTGTAATTCCTGGGTATGCGCAGCGTTTATGCGCTCAGCGCCCTGGTAGTTGAAGTTTCCAAGACATTAAGAGAGCAATCACCTCTCGCTCATGCTGACTAGAAGCGCATGGCAGATAACTCGTTTGAGAGACAATGGACAGGATGATTACGATAATGATTATTTCAACAGAAGAGTTCATACTTGGCAGTGAATACTTTATTTACCATTTCCTTTCCAGTGTCACTTGTGCCCCGCGACTGGTGACCCCGCGGAGTGGATACCAAGCTTAACATGCTTGTAGAAGCGAGCTCCAGTTTGCCCGGGGTCCCAGCATTATTAATGTTGACCTTGATCGCACATATCTGACCCGGCAACGGAACCTGGGGTCCTGGATCAGCACAACCTGGAACTCGACAGCGGCAGGCCGACTCCCAGCTAGTAAACTTAAAAAACTGTCAGTCCGAGACCCTAAACCTTTGCTGTCTCGCTCAACTCGTCTCTTCTGCTCAAGTGCCTAGGTTCGTACGGTTGTGCATTGTGCTGTTTGCGACGTGCCGCTCAGCCTAAAAGGCTACCTAGAGCAGCAGCCGCCAAGGTACGTCACAGCGGGAGCCACTGCCAACAGATACCGACCTCGTTTCTCCAAATGTCAGCTCAACACTCCATCTGCCGCTGATACCTGCACTTTTTGCTTGACAATATCTTCGATGGGCAGTATCGACCGTTTGTTTGGCCGATGCGCATAATGTCGTAAACCATTCTTTTCGCATACTTGGTATCGACAAACGATTACTGTCAGATCCGAGAGCGTTGCAACAGCTCAAGTCTGGCTTGCTAGTTTCGTCATTCACGGTAAATCGCCAAGACGCCGGGCAAAGCCAGCAATTTCGATACAGACCTCGATACATGACGCAAGAACTCTTCAGACTTGAATCCATACACGACGATACGGACAATAATTTGGACGCCCGCACCCCAAATTTTCGTTGCGTTTCTGCTTGGAGCTGGCCGTCTACAGTGCTGTGAATGCGCTGTGAATGCGCCGAGACCACGCGACACGGAGCATTTGTGGCATCACAAGACCCCCAATCTCCAACTCGCAAACCACGACCCGCGACTTGCGACTCTCACAGGCGCCGTGCGACATTGCTTCCTCCCTGGATAGGTTGCAACGACATATTGATTTGCGACAATCCTGTACCAAGCCTGCATCGACATTACGCCGATTCACGGAGCGTTGGCGCAACGTCTGGCTGGCGGGATAGTTGCATCATACTCTGAGATTCCCCGGTACAAGGACCTGCTATTCAGTGAGCTCTAGGTCATAATGCCTGGCGCCGTACGAATGGAAGCTCCAAACGGCGCGGCGCCGCTGGGTGGTGTTTACGCTGGCATGTTTCGACCTCCTACATCGCCGTCCATTTCGAATTCAAACTACTTTGGCCGTTCACCTGGTAGCATCTATTCGGATTCACCGACGCCTGCTTTCAATGTAAAAAGGAAGCGATATGAACCGAGAGATTCGACTGCCTTGTACAGTGATGCAGCCATGGACGTTGATAGTGCTAGCGGCAGCAGACCATATTCTGGCAGTGGTCATGACACACGATACACCTTTGCAGCTTCCATCGAGACACCTTACGGAGCCGAGCACAAGCAATTAGGGCACATGGACGACAGCACATACTCGGATGTTGACTATCGGCGTGCACTCATATCAAGGCGGACGGATATGCCTTGCTCAAAACCCCCAACGGCAACTTCCATTCCCGGTTGGAGCAGGTTGGCACTGGAGACGATTGGTGGTGTTGTTGGAAAAGTTTGGGATTTTTGCACAGTGGGTGCATTCCGTGGGTTTTACGCTGGAGGTGGAAGAGGCTACGACGTGAACCCAGGACCCGTGCGCGGCAGCATTTGGTGCAATGAGCATGATGTCCCTACTCTGCCCGATATACCCGGTGGTTTTCCAGACGCTGACTATGCACGCTTCCAAGCTCAGTCACACACTCCCGACTCGACTCCGCCTCCGGCAGCAAAGCGACGACAGGTGTCGAATAATGCTGCAAACGACGAGCTACGCAGGAACTGGGTCATGGTGGAGGATCCGACTGATAAGCCTAGAAACATGGGTTCCCCGCAGAGCCAGAGACCGACACAGAATAGACCTCTGCTCAATCGGCGCATCAGCAAGCCGATAGGACGCTTGGCAAACACGGGCTCGACTCAGCAAAGCGCAAGACCCGTAAGCCACGCAGGAAATGTAGCCTTGACAAACAGACAGCCTGCTAGTTATGCATCGCCACGCTCGCCGGCAGTATCAGATCGTCCTGCCACGCCGAGCCGACTCCCGGTTCCATCGCGGGCAAGATCTTCAAGTACGGCCACACCACCGAGGATGTTGCAACAGCCCTCGCAAATCCCTAGTCCGAGTCCATATACTGCACGTGGACATAGGCGGACCCATAGTGCGGCGTCCACTGCATCTGGCACTCTGGGTCAAATACAGAGACGCCAGAGCTCAGCGCACGAGATTGTGGAAGAGACTAGTCCGCGGCTCGACGCTCGGGCAAGAAACATGGTCGCGAAAAGAATGATACAGGAGCAGGAAACAGATGCACGTATCAATGACTTTAACTCTAGGTTGATGGATATGATCCGCGAGGGAAGGGAAGCTCTTGGTACCACGATTGAGGTGGATGTGCATGACGATTACAGGGTTGGCAACGATCAATGGGAAGATGACTAGATTTGGGGTTAATGTGTTGCAAAAACAGGCCCGTCGTGTATACTGCCCATACTCTTTACTCGGTGGGTCCACGAGTTTTACTGGGCTCTGCCAGCTCGACCCATGCCTACTTGAATGGCTTGTTTTTCCATGAGCGTTTGCTCATTCCAGTGTACATGTTTAAAGCGTTGGAGATAAGCACGAAAATGATACTATTGCCACGTAGTTTGTATAGAGCGTTAAAGTTCCGCCTTTGGAAGGATTTCTTAGGTCACCTAGCCAAACTTGGACTTTTGTAGGCCCACTGTCAGCTGAGCTCCGTGAAGCCTGCAGATTTCTACCAACCTAAATATCCGCCTCAATCTGCACATTCCCCTCAAACGGTAGAGTGCATAACTTCTCGACATGACTGCTATTCAAAAGATTGCTGTGTTTGGGGTATGTTGGAATTGAACACTCTCCATTATCTGGGCGCTGACGATTTGAGGCTGCTGGTAACTTTGGCGTGCCCATCACAGACGCACTCTTGTCGGCGGGATACCAAGTAACCGCCATAAGTCGACTAGAGTCTGCGTCCACGTTCCCGCCGGCCGTGTCGGTCATCAAGTCGGACTATACCGTTGATAATCTTACCAAGGCACTAAATGGACAAGATGCTGCCGTCTGCGTGGTCGGACCAGGCGCCATGTCATCCCACATGGCCATGATTGATGCTTCCTTGGCTGCCGGTCTGAAGCGTTTCATTATCAATGATTTTGGTTGGGGTCCCGATTTCGAAGGTGAACCCGAGTTTCAAGAAATCAAGCAACGTCGTCTCGTTGCATGGGATCATGCCATGAAGCTTGCGTCAAGTAACCCAACCTTTACATGGACGGGTATAACAATCGGGAATCCAATAGACTGGGTTAGTCTATCCAAACTGGCGTCTGCTTTGAAGAACAAACTGAAGCTAATTATCACAAGGCTCTCCCAAGGTTTGGATTAATGGGATTCAATCTCAAGCAACACTCGGCGGTGATTTACGACCAAGGTAGCGAAGATTTTACAGGGACTACTTTGGAAGGAATAGGACAGGCTGTCGTGGGAATCTTTCAGAATCCAGAAGCCACGGCCAATCGCTTTGTCAAGGTTCGCTCAATCCAGACATGTCAGAAACAGCTTCTCGAGGCATTCCAAAAAGCCACTGGAAAAGACTGGGAGGTTCGTAACAGCACCACGGCAGAGTTGGCGGAGAGTGGGAGAAGAAAACACAAGGCTGGCACAGCTGGTTGGGTGCTTGATCTTCTCGTCTTTCAGCTCTTTGAGCCAGGCAAGGGCCGCTGTATTGTCGCAACGAGCCAGGACTCTGACAATACTCTTTTGGGCGTTCGAGAGGAGACTCCTCTGGAAGTTGTTTCCAAAGCGCTAAATTAATTATTCAGAGAGCCTGCCGGGACTATTAAAAAGTATGCTTGTCATTTATGGAATACACTTTTATTCTGCGCTTCCGCAGCTTGAATGATATGCCAGTCCAAAAGCCTTGACGAGCGCGTCTTTCTAGATTTTGCTAGCCATGTGATGAAAACACTGCAATCATTAAAACGCCAAGAGCGGCGAGATAGGCCATTGTATACTCGTACCAGATTAACAAATTGTTCCCCGTAGAAATACTTTTGTACCAGGACAAGAGATGTGGCCAATATAGCTGGATGCCACGTCCAAACTGAGCCACATGCACATGCTCGACACTGACCGGGAGCCCGGTATAAAGCTGAGCAAGGTATATTGATATACTCAATCATTGACTGGGAATTCAGACAGTGCAGCCAAGGCCTGTTCTTTGGTTAATGATCATGAATAGAGGAGCTCGACGCGAGTACTTGCCTGAGCAGCAGTTGCACGGTTGCTGTTGTAATGAACAAGTCTTGCAATGAGGGCTCGGAAATCGGCTCTGGTGTCGGGTAGAATCTCTTCCCATGTGTGTTGCTCGAAGCTACGGTACATGTCAAATGGCGGTGTCTTGAAGTTTGCTGCTTCCGGCCAAGACTCGCGTGTTGGACTTCCCATTGTCTTGAATATGCTCAAGATCAAGCCAAGCTGATTACCGTCTTCGTGAACTGGCCGCGACTCGAACAATGTCCGGGGAGGATTTCTTGAGCATTCCGCCAACATGGCGCCAGCACCCCACATGTCCACTGCCGTGCCATATGACTTGTCTCCAAACAAGACCTCGGGTGCTCGATAAGCTCCTGTGCCAATGTCTAGGATTTTCTGATCCTTGGGCTCTGCCGTGGCTGAAAATGTTGGGTGCCAAGCCGTGCCAAAATCCGACAAGTATGCTGGCCCATCAGGCGAAGCAAGAAGAACGGCAGAGGGCTTAATGTCTCGATGAATGATGCCTTGCTCGTGAATGTGCTCGAGAGCGCCGAATATATCAATAAAGTGCTTCTTGAGGCGAGCCAAGGAGATTGATCCTTGGGCAATGAGCGCTTCTAGACTGGTTGGCATATACGGAAAGACCAACACAAATCGTTGCTCCTGGTCTCGAAAAGTCTCAAGAAGGGGAATGCACGATCTCTCGAGGGTCGCCAGGATTTTGGCCTCGCGAGCTGGATTGTGTGGCTCAATGCTGCGTGTTTCGGTAATGACCTTGAGAGCTCGGCTACCAGATCGATAGACCTCTGCAGTCACTCCACTTGCCACATATAAACAGTTTCCATATTGACCAATGGATATGTTAGAGATTGGCACAGCTGGCTCGATCAACTCGGTGTGCTGCTCAGTAGCTAGAGATTCAGGTTCCGATTGATGATTGTACTGGCACGCAGCATGGTATTCGTCCTTTTGAGATTAGTTTTGTAATTTATATTGGAAACGAAAAGAGCTTACAAGAGTGTTGGAATTTTTGTAAGCCTCGTTCTCAATGGTAAAGGCTTGCTTCTGAGCAGACGCATGCAAGGGGTCGGCCAACTCAATAGAAGCTTTTCTGCAAGACGGTCAACTCTTGATATTCGGGCTGGGCATTATTCCATCTCAACTCACAATGCCTGAATATTCTCGTACCGGGTCAAGGAAGACAAATTGGACCTCCAGTCCGTCTCGCCAGACATTTTCAAACGAGAGACTTTTTCACGTTGTAAATCACCTCGCTCTTGGGCAAAGACCGAGGCTACGATTTGGGACAAGGGAATTGACAATCTCGGAGGAAGCGCCGAGGAGTGTGCCGTGCTCTAGATGGTGCCTGGAGCTAGCTACCGGCCGCGTGAATCCTGAATGATTCTCGTTGGCGGTTGCAAATACTGATTTCAGAGTAAAAGGCAAGATTGACCTCGGTGAATGGACAATTTGTTTCGAAACCACGAGGTAGTCAGTCTTTGCAAGATATGTACATATGTACCTAGGCATCGAATACACATGGCACCAGCAGTATATGGTTCATATTGGCAATTAAATCAATCCATTCAGAAACTACGCACACACACTACTTGCAGCTGGCGTATAAACGAAACAATTGGCAGTCGGCTGAACTCTTCTACCTCGCAATCACCCCCAATGCAAACCTCATTTGACGGCTCCAGCGGACCTGAGAAGAGCAACGGTTGACGGGTGCACTAAAGGATCCGTGCCGCTCACCCCCCACAACTCCCAGCCCCCCAGGTTCAGTGCCAAAAGGTCCCACCAGCAAACACCTGCAGAAGCTGGGCTGCTGGAAGGATGGAAGCTGGACTGGAAGCTGCTAAGAAGGTCGGGGATCCGCTGCCCGCCGAGGGTGCAGCGGCGCCTACCTGTACAATTAGGTCACAGTCCATCGTCACAGATACATACACCTCAACTCGAGGCAAGGCAAAAAAAACATTGGCCAAGGGATCTCGGACTGCCCTGTGTACTGATATGTAAAGGAAAGAGGAAGAAAAAAAAGTTTATCTTGTCCTTTTGTTTCATGTCTTGCTTCCTTGGCATCTCTCATGTTCTTGCAAGCCGCCGCCCCCCAAATCCCACACTCCGTGTCAGAACCAAATCTCCGGCGTCGTGTTTGAACGAATGAGCCCAATCTGAGTCCTCGACACCGCCTCTCCCGTCGCCATGGATGATTCAATGCGAGTCGAGTATCCGGCAATGCTGGTGAGTATCAATCGAGGTGGTTTAAAGCCCAAGAGTCGCAAAACTGGGAGTCGCGACTACATCATACGAGTAGAATACTGACTCTTGCGTCATATTTCTAGGCCAACCTCCAGCCGTCGCAAGCCGTACAAGTCCTCAACGATCGAGTCAAGCGCATCTCCAAGCTCAACATTGAAATCGCCGACTGGCTCCAGGTATGCGCAATCTTCGGCAATGGCGGGACATGCTGTAAGCTTGGGCAACGCAAGCTAACTGCTTGATGCGTAGGAACGACGCCGTGTAGAGGAGGTCTATGTCCAGGGCCTCAGAAAGTTGACTCAATTCCGAGTTCCCAATGCACAATCAGAACTTGGGTGAGTTTTCATTCGGGATTAGGTGCTTGGACAACGACTGACGTGAGTCGCTCGATAGCACTTTTCAGGTACAATGGGACAAGATTGTCCAGTCTGCCGAGGGCATTGCCATGTCGCACCATCTCTTTGCAACAAAGATTGAACAGGATGTCGAAACTCCGCTGCGCACGTTCAACACAAAAAAGGAGATGCAAAACATGCAAACCATTCAAGGCAACCTCCAAAACATGGCCAAGGAGCTCGACGATGCGCAAAAAAAGTCTGATGCCCTCAATAAAAAAGCCGGCAAGGCCAGCACCGCCAAGATTGATCAGGCAGCTTCTAGGCTCGACGCGGCTACAAATCAATGGGAATCGCAGGCACCATTCATTTTCGAGACGCTGCAGGCTCTAGACGAAACTCGGTTGAATCAGCTGCGCGATGTCATGACACAATACGGCACGTATGAGGGAGAAGAGGCCCAGTCAAAGCAAGCCGAAGCCGAGACCGTCCTGAACAGTCTTTTGGACTACCATACCGGCAATGAGATTCAAGCCTTTGTGGCAAAGACAACTGTTGGAAAGCCCAGACTACAGGCACGCCCACCAAACAGTGCACGCGCGCCGTCGAGCCTCGGTACCGCAAGTGCATCTCTCGCACCGACGGCGAGCCCCAGCACACCCACCCCCGCGCCCGCTCCCTCATCCATGCCGCCGCCGCCAACGTCGTCGTCCTCTGCAATGGATGACGCCCGAAGTGAGCACTCGGTTCACGAAGAGGAGAAAAAGGGCAGCGAGAACAAGCTGCGGAGCCGCATCGGAACCATGCTGGGCAGAAGGAGGCAGAGCGTTCATGGTGGATTTGGCCAGCTTTCTCCGGCAAAGGGGGCCTTTGGAAGGAATGCCAAGAGCAGTCACAGCAATATCTCGCCGCGCGCATCATCGAGCAACCTGGCCGAGGCCAACAACCGGCTGCCCTCCTTGGCCGAGCGCCCCAATTCGGCAGACGATCCTTTGCGCATGTCCGAAACCCGCGAGAAATCCAGTCATGAAGGCACCAACGGCATTGGAGCAAATAATCCTGCCAGCACTTTTAGTCCCACTGACGAGGCTCTTGCTCAACTCAACGGGACGGCTTCTAGAGACCTGGGCAGTGTATCACCACCTCCCGGACCGCCACCCTCGCAAAGAGAACCGGAAAAGGATGCCGAAGGTTTTACTGTGCCTTCCTTTTCGCATGACCCCATTTCTGCAGCCCAGAGAGAAGCCGCAGAGACGATTCCAGAAGAGGGCGAGCCAGCATTCAGGCTCAACATTCAAAAGGAGCCGGTTGCCGATGAAGATCCTGAAGAGAGACAGGCGGCCTTGTCGAAATTTTCCAACAGCCTCTCCGCGCTTGGTATGCCGACCAAGAGGGCTGGCACAGTACGCGGACGTCGTGATGTTAGAAACACCATTTACATTCCCGCGCCCGTCTCCGAGAGTAGCTCATTGCCGACATTGAATACGGCCTCGTCTCTTTCGCGACCATCCACTGTTGCGGCCCTGACGTCTGAGCCTAGTGCGACGGGCGCTTCCGACACGCAATCCATTCGGTCGTCAAACTCGCTCAACAGCGTCGTGCAATTCAAGCATCCCGACATGCACGAGCCTGGCCTCAACTCGTCCCTGATTGAAACCGTCTCGGCCACCTTTGAGGATGGAGAGGCCAAGACTGTCAAGGTCAGCGGAGAAATCGCCTTTTCATTCAATTCAACTGACGCGGCATCACATCAAAGTAAGTCTTCAAATCTCCCCTTTTCATCACAAGGTCTCACCTTAGCAGCTCATCAATCAATACGTGTCAATAATTTTGCTGCCCTGGAGGTGATTGGACCCAACCGGATATTTGTGGCAAACCATACCCCAGAACAGCCGGATCAGTTTAATCTCGACCTTTCCCACCTTCGTCAGAGCCAAGCCACGGTTGGTTTCTCGTACCGCCTCCATGTGGATGCTGCATCGCCACCCATTGACCACGTTCCATTCTTGCTCAAGCCTGCATGGAAACCACAAGGCGACAAACTCGGACTCTTGCTTCAATACAAGATTAACCCTGTATTCAAATTTGGCAGCAGCATCACCCTCCGCAACCTTGTCTTGCTCGCTACGTATGACGGCAAAGCATCAGGTGCCCAGACAAAGCCTTCCGGCACCCACTTGAAAGACAAGCATTTAGTATACTGGCGTCTAGGCGACGTTACACTTGATGCGTCGCAAGACTGGCAAAAGATTGTCTGCCGCATTGTCGGCGAGGCTGGCGTCGAGCCCAAGCCCGGCATTGTAGAGGCACGATGGGAATTGACCCCCTCTGGTCAAGCAGCGGACGCCATAAGCATTTCAAAGCTTGAAGAAAGCAAAGGAAAAGAAATCGAGCTGAGCGATGATGATCCCTTTGCTGATACAGGTGCTGGTGATGGTGGTGAGGGACACTGGGTCGATATCCCTGCTGTCCGGAGGCTGGTTGCTGGCAAGTATGAGGCGGCGTCCTAGGTTTTGACAAAATTTCCTTTATTTGGTATATTCATTGTCATTCGTATATATATGCGTTCCATGTACGCATAGCTCACCTTTTTGTCTTTATCCTTTTGCCCATGTTTACAGCGAGCATTCTTTCCCAAGTTGTCTGTATAAATGTAAAAAAGTATACCATTGAATTCTATTGATTATCTCTTGCGTTGCGGTTTGTTGAGCTCGTCTTGACTGGGCCATGTCAGCAAATGATTTGCCCCGTTCACTTTTGTAATATATCTCTCCAGTCAGACGTGGTTTATTCTCGGCCACTTTTGCCATGCAGGATTCTACTCTGAGCAATGTCAAATGTGACCAGAAGTCTCCGAAAACACTGGGGCGGAAACTTTTCGGTGCCATAATCCGGAGAGAAATAATGTATACAAAGACTCTTTTATTCTGGCCATCTATAACATGTTTAATTTCAATCAAGCGTTTAAACATCTTTTCACATGTTCCATTCCAAAAGCTACAATGACTTCTTCCCTGACAGATGTCTTGATCCTCGGCGCTGGACCGGCAGGCTTGGCAGTAGCAGGAGGCCTTGCTCGTCAATTGCACACTGCGATAGTATTCAACTCTTCTCAATACCGCAATGCGAGAGCACAACACATGCACAATGTACCGGGCTGGGATCACCGTCCTCCTTCCGAGTTCCGCGACAAGGCCAGAGCAGATATTCTTTCGAGATATGAAACAATTCAGTTCAAAGATGTCGAAATATCCCAAGTCAGAAAGCTGGACACTGGCCAGTTCGAAGCCGTCGATGCCAATGGCGACAGCCATGTCGGCAAGAGGCTTGTTCTTGCCACTGGTGTCCAGGATGTCATGCCCGATATACCTGGCTTTGCAGAGCTTTGGGGCACCGCAATGTAGGTTCCTCCGTTTGGCCGTGGTTGTCCTTTTCTCGTCTCACCCGCTACAGATTCCACTGCCTATTCTGCCACGGATACGAGGAGCGTGGACATGATTCTGCAGGTCTACTTGCTAGTGGACCCATGATGAATACCGGGAATTCTTCTGGTGTGGCACGCATGGCGTCACGACTGGCTGGCCAGGTCAGGATATACACCAACGGCAATACAGATTTCGGGGCAGAGGTGAGGGTGCTGCTCAAGTCAACCAAGCGGTTCCACATTGAGAATCGGAGAGTGGTTCGGTTTGAAAAGGATCCCTCGGTGGGCGGGAGTGCAGGTGTGCTCGTGGTACTAGATGACGGGACGGTGAACAAGGAGGCATTCGTTGCTCACGCACCAGCCACAGTACAAACCGCTCCATTTGCACAACAGCTGGGACTCGGTCTAGCACCTCAAGGCCATGTTGAAACCAATGCTCCTTTCAACAGCACAAGCATTCCTGGTGTATTTGCTGTGGGCGACTGTGCGACTTTGATCAAGGCCGTCCCACCGTCCATCATGATGGGCGGGTTGGCAGCTGCTGGCCTCGCCCATTCACTTCAAGAGGAGGAGGATGTCGCGGAATAGATTACGGCTACACGATACCCAAGGTCACTTGGTGAAATGTCAAGGTACCAATCATTACCTAGTATTTTCTTGTCCACGGAACTATGTTGCGGGTGACTACCTTGTATGGCATATGCGTAGCACACGACGTGGATTTGGGCAGACAAGGCCAAGTAATATGACCTTGACACGAATTTGTGTTCCCTGCCATACTCATCGAGATTGCCTCACTCTTGGCGAATGACGGCACCATGCCCTGGATATCATGTTTGCCCTTGATCCCGGCAGCAAGTCGCGGAAAAACGGCACCATCTTGCCACAGAATTTCTGGATCCATTCCAACGATTTCTCATTACTCCATACACTTCAATATCGTGCTGAACCGAGTTGTAAATCCAGGTGATATGCCCACCACAGATGTCAGTGAATTGAACATAATAGCCACGGTGCTAGGTATGCGTCAGCCTGCCACAGCTGCAACCAATTGATCACGACTAATCGAAACAGGATTGTTTACGATACTTTTCGGGCTCACATCATTCAAGATCAAGGATGTCTGGTACCTGGGAGAAGCATGTATGACATTTTTACAAGTTCATGTGTTCGAGCTGACCTTTTCACAGTACCAGCCGTTGCAACGGGCATAGTCTTGGGCCCTATCGGCTCTAAATTCTTGGACATGGATAGATGGGTAGACAAGAGTCAGCAAGCAAAGGCAACACTGGGTGTGATGCGATTAATGATTGGAATTCAGCTGTAAGTCCTTGGGTCAGTCTACTAGTAGCAATCTGCTGATTACAATGGTTGTAGTGTTCTCGCAGGTTATCAACTTCCCAAACGATACCTGCAAACACGATTCAAGGAGATTACTACATGTCTAGTGCCCGTCATGACCATCATGTGGCTTTCAACAACAGCATGCGTCATGGCGATAATTCCTCGGATGCCATTCACATTGGCCCTTGTTGCCGCCGCATGTGTCACATCAACCGATCCTGTGCTCTCTCAAGCAGTTGCCAAGGGAGCATTTTCCGACAAGTTTGTTGTGCGACCTCTGAGAGAGATAATATCTGCAGAAGCCGGTGCAAATGATGGCTTTGCCTCACCCTTTCTCATGTTGGGCATTGGAATTATTTTCCAGTCCGACAAATCCAATGACACGGCGGGCACCTTGGCAACTTTTGGCGGAGTCATCAAGTTTTGGATCATTGAAGCGCTTCTATACACGGTCTTCCTTTCTGTCGGCTACGGATTTATTGTTGGATATTGTGCCCAAAGGGCAGTCGGATTCTCACTGTCGCGGAAATGGATAGATTCAGAGAGTTATTTACTATTTCCCACGGCCTTGGGTGTGAGTATACCCGTCGAAAATACTTGCATTGAGACTGACTGATCTGCAGCTCTTTGTGGTCGGAACTTGTGGCGCAATAGGCACGAGTGACTTGCTCGCATGCTTTATTGCAGGCTGCACGGTAAACTGGAATGGCCGTTTCCACGCTGAAGCAAAACGTCGACACGATCAAGTCAACAATTGTGTCGATGTTTTGCTAAACTATGGAGGCTTCATGTTTATTGGTGTGACTTTGCCTTGGGATCAATTTCACCAACCCGAGGTGACCGGAATAACTTGGGCCAGGCTCCTGTGTTTGGGTTGCATGGTATTGATTTTCCGGAGAATACCAGCACTGCTCATGTGTTATAAATTCATGCCTGCAGTCGTCAAGAACTGGAAAGAAGCCATATTCATGGGATACTTTGGTCCAATCGGTGTTGGAGCCATTTATTATCTCGAGCATACTCAACTGCTGCTGCTGTCCCGGGGGAAAATTAGCTCAAAAGAGGAGCAATTATTACTCTCTCTTACTCCCAGTCGGTTCCCCCGTACATGTTTTATTTGCTTGTGCTGATAATGTCTCAGTTGTGTACTTTTTGGCCTTGTTCTCGATTCTGGTACACGGTTTGTCCATTCCAGCATTGAACATGATTTACGTGCGATTCAATGTCCAACCTGTCACGAATGATGCCGAACAAGTCCGCCGCAAGAGTGCCCATGTTGCGACACCCATCAACGCCATTAGCACAGAACAAGGGACATTTATTGCTTTTAATCGATTTGACCGTCCTGATCAAGGTGGAGATCAGGACGAAAGGGCAAATCTCCAGTGTTGTGGGACACAAAGTCTCGATTCTACAAATGAGACAACTGGGAGTGATTTGGCATTAAAGGCAAAAACAACTCGGGACCAGTGTGCAACCACTCATCAACCGAATGCTCCTGATATCGGAGTCGAAAAGGTCGTGTAACTGAAAACGCGAGAATATTCATTTGTACCTATTGTACATGTTCATCTGCATGCCCAAATCCATTGCCACACAGATTGCATGACTGCGCGGGCTCCATCTGTCTAAAACACAGCCAGGTTCAAAAACCATCAAATCATAGATCGTCTTCATTCGTGCCAGTCTGCTCATGGCCATTGTTCTGATCAATGTCGTGAATGGACGGGGCAGGCCTGTCATTTGGACTAGGATCCTTCCAGTTGAGCATCAGACTCTGCGGCAATAAAACGTCAAAGCCGACGCGAACATCAATGACGTTTTTGATGAATACGGTTCCAATATTCAGTCTGCAGACTTGCAACCGCATCTTCATTCCCAACTCGACCTTTTCGAGAATGTCATTGTCGACGATAAAGGTCTCTGTGGGTGCCTTGCTGAAATCAACCCGACCAGGACGTAGGGCGTTGCTGTATGCGTGATCAATGACGCTGGGACGTAGGACCATGCTTCCCATGGCTTGAACCTTGTCTTTGAAATCAGATTGGGCCAACTGCTTATCCCACATGTTCATCTCCCTCTTGGTGCGTCGCTTGATGGACACGACCTGGTAGGTTTCGACAAAGGTGCTCTCAACGCGCACGTCTTGAGGGTCCAAATCAACAATGGGATGCTTCAAGTCATTGGAGGCAGCCATGATTGACAGCCGCAAGATGAGAAACTGGTTGTAGGAATTCAACTTGACATGCTGTGCACCAGGTTGCTCGGGCAAGCTCTCATTGTCGTCGACAGGGGAGGTGTAAACCTCGAAAACACCGCCGTCGCAATAGAGGGACTCGGCAATGGTGTTAAAGACACCCTTGAGCTCTTGAAAGAGATCTCGGGCATGGCCTAGAGAAACAGGTGCCACTTCGCAAATGGCCTTGGCAGTCACAAGCTGAGCCTTGTATTCGGGACAGACGTCATGTAGCTGCAAGTAGTTGAGAAAGTTGGCAATCAGAGCTGCAGCCTGAACATTGTCATCGTGGGGGTCGGAATTGCAAGGGTAGTTCTCGGGGATCCAACGAGACCTGGAAAGCATCAGTACAAGCGCAAAGGCAGAATAATGAGACATCAAGACATACAGAAAGCCCTTGACAATGATGGGAAAGTCGACTCTCCAGTCACCAGGCTCATCGGGATCGTAAAACTTGGAGCCTGCAAAGCCCCTCTGGACTGCATATCGCGAAGTCATTTGTCTAATCTCTTCGGCATTCATGTCCTTGGCGTCGGCCGCGTCGAGACCCTGGAACATTCGCTGGGAAGAATCAATGCCACCCAAAGCCAGGTACTTGTCAAACATGAAAGATTTCTGATTGTCGAATCGGCGCTTCTGACGGTAGCGCTGGATGGCTTCCTCGAGGCGTTGAGCAATGGGCTTGTCGGCCGAGTAGAGATTCTTTTCCTCTGCGTACTCTGCAGGAGTTGTCGGGGGGTCCGCGTAGAATTCTGTCATGTCAGCTTCCACTTTCGACTGGGAGGCGCGAGAGTCGCATAGACAGCATACCTTCAAATCCAGTAATCGCACGACGAGTCTTGCCGGGCCTGCTCTTGCGCTTCTTTTTCTTCTTGGCAAACTCCAAAGCCTCGGTTGGCTCCTCGGATGCTGCGTCGACTGAATCGTCGGCCGGACCGTCAACTGAATGGTCGACCCCGTCCTGAGGCTCATTGACAGCATCATCTGCAGAATCCATGGCCTTGACAGATTCCATGATGGGTGATGCGCAATGCAAAGTTGTGATTCGCGACTGCTGTGACGGAGGTCTGAGTAGGATGTGCTTGATGGATTGACGGCAACTGCCAGAAATGAAGACGGAAAAGTGGTCAAAGAGAGATTGAATTGACCAACTAATGCCACAAGAACATTTGAAAAGTTTCCGAGGTAGATTTGAAATTTGTTGTCAAAAGGCAACGTCAAACAAAATAAGTTGCTGTTGTAGTTGGAAAGCAAACGGCGTGGCTAGCCAACCAGATTTCCAGTTGCCTCTGCTCCTGCCTTTTGTTTTTGCGGCAGTATCAATCACCGCAAATGATTTCTGGAATGCACCCAAAACTCATGCAGTGATTGTTGAACAGATGGGATTATTTGCACTCATTTTCTTGTTTTAGAATCACGAAAAAGATGCTCTAAACCAATACTTTTACTGCAGTCTGCCCCGACATTACGAGGTTGAAATAATTGCGAGCTACGTTGCACGTTTCCAAAGAAAACGTTTGTATTTGTTCTTTCACACGCGGTTGACCATCTTGAAGACAAATTTGGAATTCAGCAGACCATTTTTAAAAGAGACGAGACAATTCGAGCCAACACACAACGGACCAACATCTGTGGGTATGGATACTGAGCTCCATTTTGGACTCTTTGCCGATTCACTCTAACAAGTAATTCGGAATGAATTGTGTTGCATGACTGAAAGCGGGATCAATCGACAACTATACAATAATGTCTTGATACATTATTCAAGGATGCGTATACTCGCATGCGCTGGAGTGGCAGTGCACGGGACACTTTTTCATTGGCTGGCGCCTATACATACTCAAAGCCATGGCGGACATGAAAAGGGGGCTTGGCTTGATTGCATCAATGTCCATTTACTAATAAAAAAACACAGCATATGATCTTCATGGCTAATAACGTGGCCACAAAAGTTGATTGGATCATTGTGGATGAGGCAAACATGGAAAAGTCAATCCCAAACTCGACTGCAACGTTGCTCAGCACTGACAATTTCTCACAAATTAGATTTTGGCAAGTGACTGTCATTTTTGTGTTTTTATTAGTAGCTGACATGTCTGTTGTTTGTGATTCTGTAATTATCCAAAAGTGCTAGTCGCCGTCCAGCGCGAGGTCGAGGTAGTTTGTACATGACCTACCTCTCATTGATGTATGCATGCGGCCAGATTGATTTACAGTGGCTTAGCGCGTAGTTGGGCAAGCTGTCGGGTGCCTGCCCGCCGCATTACCGCGTAGAGCAACACAGCCAGCCCAAAGCCACCCCAGTGTGATCCTTGGCAAACGCTCTTATTGGATATGCAGAATATGCAAACCGTTTGTGCGTAATGGTGTTTTATCAAGTTGGTGGTCTTTTTGTCTTTGGTGACGGCTCTGCATTGGATGCTGCGGTCCGTCAGCTGAGTTGCAAGCGGACAAGGCGCACTATATGTAACCCGTAAAATGCCGGATGCGCTGCAGTCACTTTTGGGTGCTGCACGCTGCGTCTGATGATGCGACAAACATGACAAGCTGATTAATGTCCTCTGAGCCAGAGCACCGGCGACACCGTGGTCCATGTGCATACATGAGGCCAGAAAAGCGTCGGGGTTCTGTATCGAGTGCAAAGTTTAGAGATGCGCATGTCAAGTATGTGAATATAGAGCTACGATGCGGAGATTTGATCGAGACGCTCATGAGAAATGGGCTGTCCTCGATTTTAGTGCCAGGGCCGAGTTCCATTCCCCTGTTCTAGGTACCTCTAGGGACGTCCCTCTAGTGCTAGTCTCCAAGCAGGGCAATACGTCGTTACTGCACCATGATCCTTTCGGCTCTCTCTCGCTGCCTCTGTCTCTCTTTTCTTTAATCTAGATTTGCTGGGCTTCGCCTCCTTCAAACCTACCTCGCACTTTACTGTACATATCCGAACCGTCATTCATTCACTTCAAGTCGTTTCTTGCCAACTCAAATCCCCTCCTTTTCTCTTTATTTCTCTCCCTCCCTCTTTGCCCAGATTCCACATCTATTTTAATTACATTCTCGACAAGAAACAAACCACTCTCCTTATTTTCCAAACCCTTTGTTGGTTCACTGGGACGGCCATTTTCCGGGCGACCAATCGACGACTACTTGGCTGGTCTTTCTACCCTCGCCGCGCCTAGACTGTGACCTTGGTTCAGCCCTCAGTTGCACTGCACTACACAGCCAGCCCTGTGTCGACAATCGCCCAAGGCTTAAACTAGACGGAATTTCAGACATGAGACATTGTTGAACATTTTCCACAAACTTTACTCGGCCTTGTTACTTACTGCCGAAATCATGAACGGCGAACCTTCTCCTGGCCTGCTGGCCACTGCCGCAACCTTTCCCCAGATGAAGCGCGCATTGAGCGGCGACCGCGAGATGCCCAAGCGCTCAGAACTCGTCGACTACAACTACGCCGTCGCTGGACAGTAAGTCGATGCCTTTGAGGATGCGCCCCCGCTGCCCGCCATGACTGACTTTGCGACGCAGTGCTGGTACATTGTGCGACGCCGACGGCGAGTTGTTCATCAAGCCCTGCACCAAGTCCGAGATTAACTTTTACGAGTCCGCCCATGAGCTGCATCCAGACTTTGCCGACCTCATGCCGCTCTACTATGGTAGCCTCTCGCTGACTGAAAATACCACGGACCAAATGATACATGACGCGATTCCCGCCATTGTCGAGAATGCAGACGTACCTGCTGCCATCAAGGAGGAAGTCCAGTCGCATTTGCACCTCGATCAAAGATCCACGGCCCCCGTCATCCCCGAGCTTCAGCGCGCCGCTACCGATGGCGTGACATGGGTGCCCAACAAGAGCCGAAAAATCACGACAGACCGCGCTGTTGTGCTGCACAATTCGAGCTTTGGCTTCAAGAAACCCAACATCATGGACGCCAAGCTGGGACTGCGACTGTGGGCAGATGATGCCCCGCTTCAGAAGCGGGAGCGCTTTGACGAGATTGCAAACTCGACTACTCACAAAAAGTACGGATTCCGAGTCGCTGGCATGCGCGTCTACAAGGGGTCTGCAGACCCAACAGAGCTGGACGAGGAAGGCTTCAAGGTTTACGACAAGTACTGGGGCCGGGATACCGTCACGGAGGAAAACGTGCTCGACATGCTCAAGGCCCATTTCATTTTCAACAAGAGGGCAGGCATTGACGAGGAACTTGGCAAGCTTGTAGCCCAAGCATTCCTGGCCGATTTGCAAAGGGTGCAAGAAGTACTGGAATCCCACGAGAGTCGCATGTACTCTTCTAGCCTGCTGTTTGTGTTTGAAGGCGATGGCAAGGCTCTCAGAGCCGCCATGGAGGAAAAGACGGCCCTGGTTCAGGAAAGAGAAACACGCAGAAGCGAGCGAGCGTCAGTACACAAAGCCTCGCCCTCTGTGCCATGCGCTAATCTTCGTGTCGATAGTGGGATCGGCATGGACGATGACGGACAAGCTGTCTTTACAGCGACCGTGTCGGAAGTGGTTGGCGATGAAGACGGCTCCGAGATTTCATTCGAGTCGGAAGACTTTTCGAGCGAGCCTTCCATCTACAGCCTAAAGCTCATTGACTTTGCACATGCAAAGTGGGTTCCTGGACAAGGCCCAGATGAAAATGTTCTCCTCGGCGTACGGAGTTTGGTCCAACTTTTTGAAAAGATGACACAATAAATCCACAAGGGACGGTGATACTACACAATGGACTGCTACAAAGATATTCGCTGCGCGAAGAAATCAGTCATCAGTCATGAATGTCGACAAGCATGGAAGAATAGATTCGGGCATGTCATAAGATACCCAGCCTCTGCGTACTCATCATAGCATCTTCTTGAAAGCATTAGGGAACTGCAACAAGAGAAGAAAAAACTGGTAGCATGGTTGATGATGATTTGCATCGAGGCAACACGGGAGACTCCATTGTCTGCCAAGTGTTGGTGCTCGTTAGATATAGAGAGCTACCTTGGTGGATTGCGAGGGAGTTTTGGTAGTTTTGGAGTTTTTTACGATTATAATGACACTTTTTTTTTTTTCTTCCCAAGCAGTATGTATTGTGATGCATGTTGCCATTTTAGGTTTTGGCAATGCTCGGCACGTCAGCTCATATGTGCATGTTCCCCGGCTCCACTATGGAGGTCACCTAAGAATCGGCATTCCACGCGCCGGGCTTACCTTGGCATGATCCAATCTCATTCATATTCAGATTGCCTTGTGCATACCGAGCGTGTCCTTTTACAACTTGGTCCTCATCACTCGCGTAGGATGTTGCAAGCATAGAAAGAGACAGTGCGCGATCCACGTACCCAATTCCAGCCTTGCATTGCCCCGCCATTGCTGGCTGCAAGGCTACGAAAGCCACCTGCAACATTTCCCCAGACAGCAACACGGCACGCCCAACGCAATGAGGTGACCTGAACATGTCGATTCCAGGTCTGGGTTTCATTTCTGCGGCGGCAAGTAGCAACACAATTGTTTGCCCACTAGGACTGAAAACGCATGGCTAATTCAAGGGACATTAGGCAGCGCCAGCAGCTTCCACCACTTCAGCCTCGGCATCGACATTGGCCAACATTTCTCTCCAGCCATTTTGGGAGTATCGATTCCAAGTCCCATTCTCGTCCTCGCTCAACATACGTCTGGTATCGGGGCTTGCCGAAAAGGAGGGTACCGAGCTCGCACCCAATGTGACGTATACGTTTTCGGGCACCAAATCCAAGATCAACACATGGCAAGGCTGCGAACTCGAGGTCAGCACCGAGAATGCGGGTTCTTACGACGCCCATGTCGCCGAGCTCACAGCTGAAGACACACCACTTGTTTCCTACCTCAATCTCCACATGAAGCTCCAGGGATTGCGGGCAGCGACGGTCGCGGGAAAGAGCAGTGATGCCATGGGCCCACGAGTTCTAGTGGTCGGACCGCCCAACAGCGGCAAGACGAGTTTGGTCAAGATGCTTACAGGATGGGCGACACGCATGGGCAAGCAACCTCTTGTCATCAACACTGATGCATCTCAGGGGATGCTCAGCATGCCAGGCACATTGACTGCTGCCGTCTTTGCGACATTGATGGACATGACCACCGACTGGGGCGGAACACCCAGCTCGGGTCCAGCAGGGATACCTGTCAAGCTTCCGCTGACCTATTACTATGGTTTCGAAAGGCCTCGGGGCAATCCCAAGCTATTCAGAGGCCTGCTCAGTCGACTCGCGGCCGCATCCACAAACCGTCTATCAGAGGATCCAGAGGTTAGGAGTTCTGGCATGCTCATTGATACGGGAGCTGTCGATGCCTCGGAACCAAATTACGACATGATTTCGCATATTGCCGCGGAATTCTCGGTAAATGTAATCGTCTCGCTCGGCTCAGAGCGTATTGCTGGCGATTTGGCCAAGGTTTTTGGCGGCCAAAAAAACAGTCTTGGCGAAGACGTGATTGTCGTTGGCCTGGAAAAGAGTGGCGGCATTGTCGAGCGGGACCCAAGTTATATGCAGCAACACAGGGAAAAGGTCATCAAGGAGTACTTTTTTGGAGATTTGAAAAGAACCTTGAGTCCTGCAACCCAAAATATTGGATTCGAGGGTATATCATTGTGGAAGGTTGTCGAAGGTGTGTTTATTGCTTCTTGCTGTTTCCTACGTGATGCTGACTTGATAGCCGACCAAAACGCGGGAACCGAGGACTTTTACGATCCTCTTGCATCGACATCTACACTTGAAAAGGTGGAACCTTCTTTGATGATGCTCAACTGCACCCTGGCCATCATGTACGCAAGTCCACGCGACCACCCAGACGCCATCCGCGATGCCAATGTCATGGGTTTCGTGTATATCACAGATGTCGACGAAAAGAAGAAGCGTCTCAAGGTCTTGTCTCCTGTCAATGCAAGACTCGGTGATCGGCCGTTGGTATGGGGAAATTGGCCAGAACCAATGGTGAGTTTGCTGGGTTGAGTACCTAGATGACAATACATTCTGGACATGCAGAATCAATATTTGGTTTGGGCATTTTTCATGCCATGGTTAATTGTCATACTACTTGATCCATGTTGTACCTTGTAAAATCTGTTAATGACCGACCTGCCATACCGCCCAAACGAGATTTTGTTGCACAGACTGCCTTTACGCTCCCAAACGCGTCCCGACTGCACGCCGAGTCTGGACCACAGGCATACAACAAACTCGCCATTAGCAGGCCTTATAGCGTTTGGTTTCTCGTGAAAAGACAGCAGTGTGATGTCAAACTCCCAGTGGTCTATTCCTCTCGCAGACCGGGGACCATGCTGGCAAATTGAGTGATTGGACATGTTTATATTTGTCCGTTTCAATATCCGACCTACCTTGTGTGTTTGTTGGGCCGTCGCCACAATTTGTGTAATACAAATCGTGTGCTGGACTATATTTGGCCCTCTAAAACCAAGGTAATCTTTCGCACTGCAGCTAATACCGTGTTGGTCCCGGGTGCTGAAACCTAGTACTAGTTTCCACTGTGAGAATTACCGCTTTAGGTAATCCAACAAGTTTGCACAAGGCTGCTAGGCACGGAACGCTAAAACTTTCCTACTATAATACGATGCTACTAACATTTTCTACATTGGCATGCTCTGCGCGCGCTTCTTGCAGGATTCTACATATACAGAATTCCTGCAGCAAGGTGAGTCATTATGGAATCCCAATTCTCTGTTGACACTGACGTGGTTCGATAATGTCAATCAACGAACCTTTCACTCGTGGAGAACTTGGCGCTTTGCAAATGCAAGTTCAGCGACATACTGGACCAAGACGTTCAACGTACATATGCACGTCGTGCCAAACGACTCTTTCGCTCAAACAGTCGTCTACAACAGCTTCATGTTTTGCCATGTTCAAGGCTACCATCACCGAGTCTTTGTCCAGTGCTTACTGTTCGAACGCTTCAGATGGGGGGGGGGGGGGGGGGGTAAGATAAATCGAGAATGGTGCGCGGTGCAAACTGCCAGATGCCGATAAGTATGCCTTGCCAGCTGTCCCCGCATGAGGCTGCCCTTCGCAATATGATTCGCAAGTTTTAATCCTTGTCATGCGGCAGTGCGCAATTGCGCACATCATGCTTTGCGGGACTTGGCGGGTAGCCAAACTCATTTCATGAATGAAGACTATCTGACTTTGAAATACACATGTACCTGCTAAGCAGCCGCTCAAAATTCCAAACACGGAGCAAGCTTGTAACAGTTGCTTGAGATAGTCGCAGCCGAACCCATTGCATCTCATCAGCAAACAAAGGAGCAAAGACGGCGATGGCTACTGCAGTTGCTGAAGATAAAACTACCGAGAAGCACGTGGATCACCTACCACACGCATTATCTCCTTCCAAAGAATACGATGCACAGCGACATGCTTACTCAGTGTATGGCTATAGCCATGGCTTAACGTCCTCCCAGTCGGTCCCTCCTGTGTCGGGTTCCATAGATTCAACTGTGCTCCCGCCTCCCGGCATGCACCAGCTAGAAATGGCACAAAGTTATCTTACCGGCATGGATACGACTGGTTAGATAGCGCCACCGGGCATGAAACCCCGGGTGACAGCGACTTTTTGGGAAGATGAAGGCAGCTTATGCTTCCAGGTCGAGGCCAGGGGCATCCTCGTTGCTAGGAGGGAGGACAACCACATGATCAATGGTACCAAGCTACTCAACGTTGCTAGTATGACGAGAGGCAGGCGAGATGGTATTTTGAAGGATGAGAAGGTTAGACACGTCGTTATAATTGGCCCGATGCATCTCAAAGGTGTTTGGATCCTATTCGAAAAGGCTTTAAACTTAAGGTTAAAACGACGGTGCGAAGCACCGGAGGAGAAGTGCGTGATTTAAAAAAGCAAAAAGGAGTCCGACTGGCTTTATATAGCGTATATAAAACCAGTTTCGCCTTTAGCTTTTTAAAAACTTTACGAAGGCGAAATAATTATATTAATATAATTTTTTTTACGTCGAAAAAATACGTATTATTCGCTATTAAGTTAAAAACCCGAAATCCGTGATTTATAATCTAAAAAATAGCTTAATAATAAAAAAAACGTAAAGCGGCGTAATTTTTACCCTGGGCACCGGCGGCTTAAGGCTAATTTTTACGCCGATTTAATAGTTCGTTATTATTTTTATAGCTTAAACTGCTATATTTTATTTATTAATACTTTATTAATTTATACCGGCAGTTTTTTAACCGCCGAAAAATTTATAAATCTTAATTAAAAATCAGCTAATTTTGCGTTTAATTTTATATAACCGAAGCCCGAAACGCGAAATAAAATAAATAATAATATATAATTTTATATCGTTATTTTTTTTATATAATTATAAATATATTCGTTATTTTTATTCGAAAAATTTAAATAGCTTTTATTTTTTAAATTTATTTTTCGGTTTTTCTTAATATATATTTTTATAACCCTTAAAAAGTTTTCGTTTTTATATTTATATACTTTTTATTATAAATATTTTTAACGTTTATATTTTTGGAAGAATTTTTTTTTCCTTTTTTTATAACCGCCGGCCAAAGGCAAAAGGTTTAAAATACGAGTATTTTAAGCCCTTTTTACGCTTTTAAAAAGGAAGGTTTTTAAAGAAAATAAGGAAAATCCGTTATAAGGTAAATTCCCTTATCCTTTTTATAAAAACGGAATTTTCCATTTTTTACAGGGTAGGTTCTTTATTTTATAACGGGTCACCTTTTCCCGGAAAATAGCTTTCTCCGTTTATAATAAATTAAAACGAATTTTTTTATATTTTATCCTTTTAATCCGAAGGAACCCTACGTAAAGCTCGTCCGATTTATATAGGCCCTTTTAGCTTTATTAAAAAGACCGGGGGTAAAGTTCGTTCGGTCGGAAACGTAAAATTCGTTTAATATTAATCCCGCTAGAATTTTATAAAAACGGACCCGATCGGGGAGCAAAAATTTAACGTTTAAGCCTCCCGATTAGCGCGGTTTTAACGGTTTGCTTTTTATCGCGATCCGACGGGCGCCGCAGCCGCTATAGCCGTTTCGTTGCCGGCGAGGCTGTCCCCCGCGCCCGCGGGTAGCTAGCCGGGGTCCGCTAATTGGCAATAGCTGCGGGGGGCGGGGCTATAGCCTAGGGAATTTTATATATTTCCGTTAAATTCGTTTAATTATTAAACGGATTTAATTTAATTTAATTATTTTTATCCTAATAAAAGGTTATATTTATTTTATCGGATTAAATTATTATTATTATTTATTATTATTATTACCACGACGTTTTTTCCGGCCGCGGGCTAGGCGGGTCGCGAAAAGTAAACGAAAGAAAAAGAAAAAATGGGCCGATAAAATAGGTTTATTATTATATAAGCTCGCTTTTTTTTGCTTTTTTTCGCTTTTTTTTTTTGCTATGTTTTGCTTTTATTTATTTATTTTTTATTTATATTCCGTTTATTTTTATTTTTTCCTTTTTTTTTTCTTTTTTTTTTTCCTCCCCCCCTCCTTTATCCCCCGTTTCCTTTGCTTTGACTTTAAAAGATATTAAGGGGAAAAAGGAAAGAAAAAACGCGAAAAAAAAAAGTAAAACCAAAGGCGGCTGCGGACGCTTTAAATACGGGGTTTATATAATTATTTTTTATATATTTATTTATATATATATTATTTTATTTTGGTTTTTTATCGTAAAAAAATAATATTACCTATTTATTTTTTTATTTATTTGCCCGATTTCCGTATTATAATTTATAGCTAATGCCGCTATACCTATATAAATAACGAGATCGAGCGGTATTTATTTAAAAATTAATATAAAAGCGTCCCGATTAGCAGACGTGGATTTATCGGAAGTGCCGTGCGAGTATTATACGGTATTATTTATATATAAAGCCAGCTCGACGATTTTGCCTTTTTAAAGCCGATATACGGGCCGATTTTGGATTTCGGCTTATTTTATATAAATAGTATAATTTGCGATAATTATATATATATTATACGTTGCGTTAAAAGAATACAAAAATATTATAGATAAAAATACGGGTGGGTAAATAGCCGGAAATAAAGAGGGTAAAAAAAGTATATAAAGGTGGCAGCCGTTCCGTAAAAGGAGGGCGTTCGATATTAAAGGTTTTTTTTAAAATAAAAAGCTAGCCGATATTTCGAAATTTTTAGAAATGCTATTTTAATAATAAAGGTATAAGTAAAAGGGCAAAACGGCGAATACGACGGATTATTATTTAAGCGATTTTAAAATATCGAAATACTAGATTTTATATATAGCGATTCGGATCTAAACCTAGCCGACGTATTATAATAATAATAGCAAAAAAAAAAAAAAGGAGGCGGAGGTAAAAAAAAAGCCGCCGAGGACGCTATATAAAATACTAATTATTAAAGCATCCCTATTTTAATCGTCGCCTAATACCTAATTATATACCTTTAGCTAAAAAAGCGTATTATTAAATAAATCGGCTAGCCGGGCGATTTATAACGTAAACGAAAAACTAAAGCCGAACCTATAAATACGGAAAATAAGCTAAACGCAATATTTAATAAATTTTAAAAGCGAAAAGGGCCTAAAGCGCTTACGTAATATATTATAGTTGCCGCGGCTAAAAAAACGGTATTTTAGGCATTTTAAAATAGCTATACGAAAATAATAAATAAAGCGTAAAAGCAAATATATAGCTTTAAAGCCGGCGTTACCACTTTTTTCGAAATAACGCGTAATACGGAAATTAAAAGGTATATTTTATTTTAGCCGATTATAGCTAAAAAAGCGTAAATGCGCTACCGGATATTTATAAATAAGCTGCTTTTATATTTATAAAAAATATAAAGCTTATAAAACGAAAAAAGGCCGCGGTATAAGCTAACGCTATAATAAAATAAAATTTTAAGCGATTTAAAAGTATTGCTTTAGCCGGGCTAAAATAAGGAAAATATAGCGGCGGCTTTTTTATTTTAAAAAAATAATAAAAAGCAGGACCGCTTAGACGATTCGGTAATACGGCTGCTATTAGCGTTATTCGATTATTATTATTATTTATCGCCGTATAAAAGCGTAATTATTAGCGGGCTAGCCGTTATAAACATCCGGGATAATAATAGCTAAATAAACGTATTTAATTATATAATATAATATTTAGCCGTTATTAAAATTATACGTATTATAATCGTAGCGCGGTTTATAATAAAAATAAAGCGGGAGGTCGAAAATAAAATCGTAAACGGCTATTAACGCAAAAAGGCTAAATTCGCTATTAAAAGCCTATTTAAGCGGGTATAATAATATATAAATAAATTTATAATTAGGGTATCCGCCCGGTTAAGGCTAAGCGTTATAAATTGGATTTTATCGAGCCGTATATACGGTATAGCCGTTTCGTTTAATATGCTATTTAAAGGCTATATTTAATAGGACGGGCCGCGGGTTTCGTATAAGCGTATATAGTTTAAAATAAATAATTTCCAAAAAATAATAAAAAAGCTAATCGACGAAATTAAAAACCTGCTAAATATTACGCTATATTTCGATAGGGACCCGACGATTTAGGCGCCCGTCGGTTTCCTAAATATCCCGTAGGACAAGCTCGAAAACGATTAATTAAATACGAAATTAGGATATTAATTCGCGTTTAACGAAAGGAACCCGTGGCCCGTCGGCCGCTTTTAGCTAACGTAAAGGATTTTTTAATAATTAAAATTATAATAATAATAAAATAAAGCTTTTTAAGCGTCGGGTTAGCTAATTATCCGGCTTAAAGCTAATATTGCTTTTAATAAGCTTATAAACGCTATCCGCGGCCGGTTATTCGTTTTAATATATATAAATAAAAAAGGCTCGGGTCGTAACGTAAAGATTTTAAATTTGCGGATTTAGAATATTAAATAAAAAAGCACGCGTAATATTTTTATTTATTATAAAATAATATATATTATAATTAAATATTATAAAAAATACCTAGCAACGGATAAGCTTAATATAATTTACCGTTTTTTGCCGCGGGAGGTCGGCGAACTGCTTATATAATATTTTTAATTAGTTTTCCCGTTTTAATAAGCGATTAATAACGTAACGTAATAGGCAAATTATGCTAATCCGTTTTTATTTAATTAAAATACGGTATATAGCTAAATATTTAAGGAGTAAAAAATAAAAATAAAAAAAAAATGCGATTTAGGCCTAAAGCCGCTATTTAATAGCTAAATAACGCGCGATAAAAAAAACGGCGATAAGCTCGAGCTAAAAAAGGAAAAGGCTAGCTTCCGGGATAGCTAATATATTACTTAATTTGCGGATAAAATACGGAGGCTAATAACGTAATTTATAAGTTAATATATAAGAATTAAGGTAAATATTAGCTTATAGCGGTATATTTAGATTATAATTTTTCGCAAATTTTTAATTAACGATTCCTAATTTATAGCGTTTAAAAATAAGGCGTCGAAAAGCGTAATAAGCGAAACGGATATTTTATTTATTAATTATTTATTTTTTACGCGAAATATCGTTTACGCGCGCGAAGCAATAATTTTATTTAATATATTTACCTATAAGGATAAATTCGAAACCGATAATAAAATATAATACCGCTTTTTAAAGCTTAGCTCGAAAAAAGGGATTATAATTAGGAAATAGCGTTTAAAGTTATTTAAGCAAAACGGCGATAAAGCCAGGCTTAAACGGTAAAAAAAGCTGGCCGAAATCGATATTTTAAGGTGGCTAAAGCAGATATTAAACGATCCGAAGGCGTAATTCCGGCTTAAATAAAAAAAAGTGTTTTAGGCTATTTATAAGGGCTATTCGCCGGTATTATAAATCGTAAAAACGGCTTCCGGCAAAAATTTATTATTTATGCTTTTAATATATTACGTAAAAAATAAAATTATTATTATAATTATATTATTTATAACGCTATATAAAGATATAATTAAACGGTATAAAATGCTATAAATTAAAATTTTAATATAATTATTAGCGTATATATAAATTAGGTTAAGGTCGGAAACAGCTTTTATCGTATTTATTACGCCCGAATCGGCGACCTAACTAAAGGTCAGTATAAGGTAAATTCCACTGATTTCCTATATATCGTTATTTAACGATATTTCGATAGGTTTTATAACTATTATAACGATATAATATGCGTTATAAAGCTAATTTTATGCATTATACGATACTATATTAATATCCGTGCAATACTCCCCTTATTAAATAGTATCGGTTAAATTTAACAATTTGATAAATTTCTGAAATTTATCTTTGGGAAGTGGCTTTGTAAGGCCGTTTATTAGTATATCGTTAGTTAAAATATATTCGATTCGAATATTTTTATTTTTAATTTTTTGCCGTACGTAAAAATACCGTATAGCCGTATATTTAATATATTAATAATATTCCGGATTATATACCAAATTCATTAGGGTTAGCTTAGGGTTAGGGTTAGGGCTA
>NW_006917092.1:6590879-6593212 GCF_000516985.1 Pestalotiopsis fici W106-1 | reverse complement strand
TAACCCTAACCCTAACCCTAACCCTAACCCTAACCCTAACCCTAACCCTAACCCTAACCCTAACCCTAACATGCTATATTTGCAATCCAGCTTAGCGCTTAGCTTTTTCTTTCCAACTTTACTTTCTATCTTTTTTAAAAAAAACTCCAGCTTAGCGCTTAGTTTCTTTTTAGCTTTTTTAGCGGTTAGCGTTTTTTTTTCTTTTTTTAATATAGCGGTGGGTGTGGCGGTGGGTGTGGCGGTGGGTGTGGCGGTGGGTGTGGCGGGGGTCGGGTAGGCTAGTGTAGGGAAAAGCTTTTCCCCACGATTTTTAACTCCGTCGGCGATAATCTTTTTTTGCTAATAAAATTTTATTTTTATTTATAACTACGTTATTTTACGGTGCATCAAAATAAAAAATATACCGTTAGAATCCTTATTTTTCGGGCTTTTTAACGCTAGTCTAATTTTATCGATCGGATATAATTTAGTGGAGTTATAGCTAGATTCGTATCAAATAAACTCTACGTTCCCAATCGAACGAATTCTACCCCCGGCCTTTTCGGTAGAGACAAAAGTGCCCATACAAAATGGACGAACTATATATAAAATTCGTCCAGGCTGTGGGATAGGCTTATATAAAAAAAAAATAATAATAATAATAATAACGGTAATAAATAAATTAAAAATAATTATTATAATAAAATTATTATTATATATAATAATAAATACGATAATATTATATAACCGGGTTAAGCTTATATAAAAAATAACGCGTAAAATTAACGTAAAATTAAATAAACGCAAATATCGATTTTTTTTTATATTAAGCATTTAATACCGATAATAAAATATTATATAATCGTAAGCGTAATATATAAAATTAAATATAAAATAATATTATAATTAACCCGGAAATAGCTTAAAATAAAAAATAATAAAAACTAATAAAAAAAAAACCTAATTAAATTCGGCTAATAATAATAATAATAATAATAATAATAATAATAATTTACGATTTTTTAGCTTAAAATATAATTAAATTAATAAAAAAAATAATTTAAAAATTTTTATTTAAACAAAAAAAAAATAATAAATTTAAAAAAAAAAATATATTATAAAACGCGTAAAATATTAATTATAATCGAAAATAATAACCGGTAATAATTATAATAAAACTAAATTATATAATAAAAATAAAATATAATCGGAATTATATATATATAATATAAAAATAAGCGATAGCTATTATTATAATTATAAAAATTAATTATAATTATAATAAAAATAATAATAATAATTAATAATTATATTATAATTATTATATATAATTATTTAACCATTACATAAATAAATTATAATAAATAAATTAAAATAAAAAAATAAAAGGCTAACGTTTTTAAAAAAAATAAATAACTTTTAAATAAAAAATAATATAAATATATAGCTAAATATTTTGCGGGCTTTAATTAAATAGCTATAAAATATAAATAAAAATATATAAAATATAATTAGGCTAATTAGCTAAATTATAATAACGCGTATTAATAAAATATAACCGGCTATATAATATAAAGCCGAAAAATCGTATAAATACGCGTATTATAATTAGTTAAATTATTAAAAAATTAAAATAAAAATTAAAAAAAAAATAGCGATAGCCGTAAAAAATAAGCTAAATAAATAAAATAAACTAAATAAAATAATAACGGGATTTAATTATAATCGTTATTTATTAGCCTTAATAAAAAACCGCGCCCGTAAACGCCGACGGCGTTAAAAATCGTAAAAAAGCCGTAAAATATAGCGCCGCCCCCGCTTTTAATTAGCCGTATCCTTATACCGCCTTTACCCGCCCTTTAAATAAAAGGCGCTAGGGAATAACGGCCAGGTTTATTTTAAAAACCCGTAATATAATTATTATAATTTATATATTTAATATATAATTTTTTTTAAATATAAATTATTTTAACCCGTATATTTAATATATAATTTCCTTTTTTAATATAAATTATTTTAACCCGTATATTTAATATATAATTTTTTTGCCTAAATATAAATTATTTTAATTTATATATTTAATATACGATTTTTTTAAATATAAATTATCCTAATTTTTATTATATTAAATATTTTATATTAATATTTATTTTTATCGGCTATTTTATATTATTAATTTAATAATTAAATATAAATAATTTAATAATATATATAAATAATTTAATAATATATATAATATTTTTTAAAAATTTAATATATTATAAATTTAAATTTTTTATTTATATTATAATAATTTTTAAATTTATTTAATTTTTAATTTTTAATTAATATAATTAAAATTTTTAAAAATAATA
>NW_006917092.1:6575859-6590779 GCF_000516985.1 Pestalotiopsis fici W106-1 | reverse complement strand
AACCCTAACCCTAACCCTAACCCTAACCCTAACCCTAACCCTAACCCTAACCCTAACCCTAACCCTAACCCTAACCCTAACCCTAACCCTAACCCTAACCCTAACCCTAACCCTAACCTATATTATAAAAATCTATAGATTTCGATGGTTTTTTCGATTATAAATCAACCTTATTATTAATTAATTTAATTATAAATCTAATTTATTAATAATATATTTTAAAATATTTTTATTAGTTAATTTTATAGGTATAAAAGGTAATTATTCCTTTATAATTAGTTATTTTTTCTTTAAGCTTTAATAAATTAATTATATAGCCTTATAACTACCTTCCACGGCCTGATTCTACGAATTATATGAACGCTTCCCTGTGCTTAAGTTTATGATCCACTAATTATACCTTAGAACAAATTTAATTATTAGAAAAAAATAAAATATCGAAGTTTAAATGCTTTTATATAAAAAATATAAAGCTAAAATTTAAATTTTAAAAGTTAAGCGGAAAGCTCGTAATATTTAAATAAATGGGTCCCGATATATTAAAGATTATATTTTAATATTTAAGCTATAATAATTAAAATGTGCTTAAATACACGGATTAATATTATAATATTTAAATAAATATACGGGACCTTTTAAAAATTAACCGGGGCTATTTAAATAAGCGTATATTTTATTAAAATTAAAAGGCGCAAAATATAAATTAATATATTATATAATTAATACTTATATTAAATTAATTTAAATTTTAATTAAAAAGCACCACTTTAATTAATAATTATATTAACCTTAGCTCCCGCTTTTTAAATAAAAGGCGCCAAGGAATAACGGCTAAAATAATTACGGTTAATAATTTATTATTTTATTAATCATTTAACGGGTTTTTTAATAAATCCGTGTATTAAAATATTAATATTTAATTAATAATACGTAAATATTTATTTTTATAAATTTCGTTTATAATTAAATTTATTTAATATATTATACGTTAATGCACCGCCTTTAATTTTACGGATCGTAATAATTATAATAATAATTTTAATTTTAATTAAAAAAATTAAATATTCGCAATTTCATTTTACGTTTACTCGCTAATGCCTTTCGCCGTAATCGGCCAAGCTAATAATCGACGCTCGCGCTTGCATATTATGCAATTGTGGGATTTAAATTTTGCCCGACCCATATTCGACCTTGTCACAATTAAAAATATGGCATCCATCCGAATCCTTGATGGTGGCTTGGGAACAAGTCTGGAAGACAAATATGGCGTGAAGTTCAATCACTCAATGCCGCTTTGGTCTACTCACTTCTTGGTCCAAGGTGAGGAAACACTATTAGCGTGCCAGGCAGATTTTGTCACTGCGGGTGCCGATGTGCTCCTGACGGCAACATACCAAACTTCAATTGAAGGCTTCCAGCGCACAAGGACAGCAGATCATCCCGATGGAATTTCCAAGGAGTACATTGGAGGTTACATGTCAAAAGCTGTGGCAATAGCCGAGAAAGCAGTTCGTGACAGCGACAGCAAAATTGCGCTCAGTCTCGGCCCGTATGGTGCTTGCATGATTCCCGGCCAGGAATACACCGGCAATTATGATGACGACCACGACTCAGAAGAGTCGCTTTACAGCTGGCATTTGGAACGGCTCCAGCTATTCACTGTTGTACCTGGACTAATTGAGAGGATCAGCTATATTGCTCTCGAGACAATCCCCCGCCTGGACGAATTTCGGGCAGCAAGAAGGGCAGTGCAAGACTCTGGTATCAAAGCGCCTTTTTGGATGGCTGGTGTTTTCCCAGGCGAGGGCGACACGCTACCAGATGGCTCGTCGATTGTTCAAGTGGTCGAAGCAATGGTTGATCCAGCAACCCGCGGTGCTCGGCCATGGGGTATTGGCATCAACTGTACCAAGCTCCACAAACTCCCAAGCCTGATTGAATCCTTTGAGTCTGCTGTCAAGGAATTGATTGAATCTGGACGCCTTGAGCGGTCGCCAGCAATGGTGGTGTATCCTGACGGGACCAACGGCGAGGTATACAACACTACAACCAAGACATGGGAGAAGCCTCAAGGTCAGGAACACAAGGACATTGCAAACGCTGTATGTGGATTGAATCGTGTCTCATTGGCTGGCGTGTAACTAACGACTTGTACAGGATTCCTGGGCATCGCAATTGGCAAATGTCATCCGCACATCAAGTACTCGTGGATGCTTTCAGAGCTACCTTGTCGGAGGTTGTTGCAAAGCCTCTGCAGTTGATATTGGTGATTTGAAAAGGGAGTTCGCTAGCCAGGGGTCAACTTGACTGCCTTGATCAAGTAGGATAACACGGTATGGAGGCAATACAAGAAGACCACGATTCCGACAAAACGTCTTACATATGCCGTGAAGGAGTCTGGGATCATGACTCCTCTCTGTCTTGGCACAAATATGGATGCTTATTGAAAGAACCTCACTTTGCTACAGACTGGAACTATCGATGACTCTGCCCAGCAGGTCTAAGGAGTGTACGAACTAGAGTCGGGTTTCAGCCCGATGATCTCTCTGACTGGCTTCCCTGGCCTGATCTTCTACAAGCATTTCCCTCCATTCACGCAAGGTGTATCGCAATGGGCAATATTGTTGGTTGCGGGTTCATCCAAGCATTTCCCGCCACATGCACAGAATAGCTGGATCGAAGCGGGATTATCATCCATGCACAAGAAGACCGCCTGGTCAGTCTTAGTCTTTGGGACACCATTGGCGCAGTTGCCTTCGAGAGCATCGCAATACGTCTTGTTTATGACTTCTGGGGCAAAGTCTGTTCATCTCGATTAGCTCTGTTGGCTCTCTTACGGAGCTGTGTTCAGCATGGACTCACTGTGTCCCCCTGACTGAAGCATGAACCCGCAGTATGTATAGCCTTTACCACACTTTGCGCCCGAGGCTGTGGATACGGGTATGGCTCCTGAAATGGTAGACGTGCTTTGTGTGGCTGACGAGACGCTGGACGAAGTGCCAGATACAGCAAGGGCTTGATAAAAGGGTTGGTGGCTGGCAAAGCTGGTACCCAGGAGGGCAATGAAAATTGCTGATGTCGTCATGGTGAACGAGTTTGATTTATAGACTGAAGGAATCCTCTAGTGCTTGATCTGAATCCAATTGTTCAATTGTGACAAAGCCCGCGATGATAGAGCGGCGTATCGCGATGCTTAAATACCCCCTAACTCCAGCTCATTGATGGAAACTAGAGATCGACTTTTTGCAGCAGACTGCCAAGTCACATTCCACCTTTTACTTGGTATCGCCCGCCAATATTTGCCTTGAATACAGACACGTCGTCGTTGTACATATACACGCAACGGGAGGCAGACTAGCCGAGTGATGGCAAGCGAATCTTGCGCCTGCGTGACTGATAGATATCACAATTGCTGTACGGTATCATTGAGTGTGTTATATTAGCCAATGGACCATCAACCTACTCAAGCAAACTGAGCTCAAACCCTACCTACGAACGGTTCATGATTCATGATAATAACAATTTTCCAGACTGCGCCTGTAAAGGTCAAGTCAAACTGCTGTGAGGCTCATTAGGCAAGACATACATGTTGGCCAGCCTTTGCTATCGATATTTCCATGTCGTCTTAATTCATGGGAAACGTATGATGGTTATACACGAATACATGGCAACTTGACACATTGTGCTGCCGATTTGTTGTCCTGGGCTAGTCAAGATGGGTGTACAGCTCCGTCGTGGATGCCACTTATCTCAAGGCACTGAAGATTTCAAGCACGAAAGAGATTGCTAGAGCTCAGCATTGAATATAGTTCATGTACCTGCAGGAGGAAGTGTGAATTGGGCCCTGACAAGACGCACATATAGCAGATACAAAAGCCTGTAGGTGACCAGTCAAGTATACCCAAATACGGCTGCCCCGCAGCGCCCAAAAGATACCCCGCGAAACCCGTCTCATGGCCCCTCCTTCAAACAATTTCACCCAACTGCATAAGAAGGACCCTGCCGAAGCCGCTCCTCGCCGATTTGTCGAGTTCAGCTGATACGCAACACAACGACAAATCTCCGTGTCCTTTCTTACACATCTCCCCCTCGACATTCGATCAAGGCTTTACTCGTCAGCGTTGCGCACATAATTCGGCTCTACTTGTTGTATTGCGCCAGCCTCCTTGTGAGCGAGCACTTCTTGTGCCAACGTATACACCGCACCCAAACCTCCGAGAACTCTGCCCAGCATGTCTACACCAGCGACACAGACCGTCATTGCCCCGTCAGGGTCCCAAGAAAAGAAGACTACAGTACGAGTCGGCACAAGAAAATCTGCATTGGCCCTCGCACAAGCCGATTTTGTCGTCACTTCGCTCTCCAAGCTCCATCCTCATGTCAACTTTGAGATTGTCGGCATGCTCTCGGCCGCTGACAAGGACAAGACTACGGCATTGTACAACTTTGGTGGCAAGGGACTGTGGACAAACGAGCTGGAAGCTGGCCTAATGGCGAAAGAGTTGGACATAATCGTTCACTCGCTCAAGGACATGCCCACTGTATTGCCCGAGGGCTGCGTTCTTGCTTGTGTGCCTGAGAGAGAGGACCCGCGCGACGTTGTCGTTATTAAAAAGAGTTTGGAAGGCAAATACAGCAAACTGTCAGACCTTCCCGAGGGCAGCGTCGTTGGCACAAGCTCCATCCGCAGAATGGCCCAGATTCGACGTCGTTACCCAAAGCTCCAATTTCAGGACATGCGCGGAAACATTGACACCAGACTCAAGAAGCTGGATGCCGAGGACGCAGCCTATACCGCCATGATCCTTGGAGCTGCCGGTCTTTCAAGAATGAACTGGCTTGGCAGGGTGTCGCAGTATCTCGACAGCACAACCGAGGGCGGTGGTATGTTGCATGCTGTTGGTCAGGGAGGATTAGGCATCGAGGCGAGAATAGATGATGAGGCAACCTTGTCCATTCTCCAAGCTTTCGAGGACAAGCATGTCATGCTGGCCGCCGAAGCCGAACGCAGCGTTATGAGGACACTCGAGGGCGGATGTAGCATCCCAATTGGCGTCGAGACAAAGTGGACGAGTGACAGAAAACTACACTTGAATGCCACGGTGGTGAGCGTGGATGGCACGGAAGCTGCCGACGGTAATTTGGAGGAGACCATTGAGACGAGGGAACAAGCCGTCGACTTTGGCAAAAGGGTAGCTCAGCTTCTGGTTGACGGCGGTGCACAGAAGATTTTGGACGCCATCAATGCCGAGAGGGAGGCCAACCCAAGTACAGAAAAGTGGGTGCCGGCATAAGAGTATTGTACTTGAGACTCCGTTATCAAGGCTGTATCCGGCAGACGCCCGGCAAATGTATATGCAGAGAAATGCTAGATATCCACATGGAAAATCTCACAACGGCGCTGGTTGAAATTGGAACAGAACGAGAAGATTGTACCGTGATTGCCATCAGCTGTGAATGTTTTATTCCTTGTGTAATATATGTCCAAGTTGCATTGATGCCATAATATGGCCAGGGCCCTCCCTGACGCTCTCATACCGTGTTGAACTACCTCCGTAAATGCACTCCTGTTATACGCCCGCGCCTACTGTTCCAGCTCGCATCTAGTGATCAGCTCCAGTGAAAGCCTTGTATTCTTCCGCGCTCATCAGGTTCTCAAAGTCCTGGACACCTTGCTCGTCAACAGCAACCTTGCAGATCCAGCCGCCACCGTGAGAGTCATCCTCGGGGACAGCATTGATCTGTCCTGGCTTCTCCTCTAGTACCAGGTTGACATCGGTCACGCGGCAGGAGATGGGCGCATTGATATCGGCAGCGCTCTTGACAGACTCGACAGCGCCAATCGCATCGCCAGCTTGGACCGTCTTGTCGGCCTCGGGAAGTTCCACGTAAACAACATCGCCCAGCTCCTCAGCAGCGTACGATGAGATACCAATGACACCCGAGGTTTTGTCGGCATTGAGGTCGACCCATTCGTGGTCCTTGGTGTACTTGCGGATCTCTCCTGCGGGTGTGCAAAGTTAGCGTGTGACCAACAAGACGTTCAATCTGCGAGATAGTATGAGGATCGCATAGTTCTGGAATGGCGCACATACTGGAGGGTGTAACGGAAAATGCGCGGATCGAAGGCGATTGCCAATTGCTGCGGGCGACGGGGGTCTGGACGAATCTCGAGAAAGTTGCAGGTCGAGCTGCCCGCAAGCTTCGTGCGATTGAGGCCATGGTGCTGTTTGTGATGGACGAGTGGTTATTCCAATGTGGTAGGAACTTGGAGATGTGAGGGAATTGTCAAAAATTGAACTGTGATACCCGCGCCAGATGGGGATCGTCAGACTCTCCAGGGCTTTTTGGCGTTTGGATATCAGTGACGATGTTTCTGGTGGAGCTCGAATGACTTCCAAAATTCGGTCATCGAGCCGGTTAGCTCACAGTCCGAGTCAGGCGCAAAAAGCTGACAGTGAACCGATTCAACCCGGGCAAACTGTGCTCAAATACCGGCCTTGCGTGCTGACACACCGTTTGATCCCGAAAATATGCACTGTAACGGTATCGGCCATGGTTCCGATATTTGCTGGTAGTCGCAGGTTCTCACAAATGTTAACCAATGAGAGGAATGCTGCAACTGGAGATTCTGTTTTATAAATTTCTTTCCTATCTGCCTTATCATTTTGATTCTAGAAAGATGAGTGTGAAGCTTCCTTAGATAATGATTCTAGTCGATTCAAGTACATAAGTAGGTATGCGATTTTTTTTTTCTGGCTGTAAGGCATTTAAAAACAAGGCTGCAATGCAGATTTATATGGGAGGGTCAGCATCTTCCTAATAAGTTGCTTACAATGGTTTGTCATTTTTCAAATAATTGTGAATAGTGAATCTCAACCCCATAATAGTGATGAGAATTAGCTATGACTAGCTGGATTTACTCGGAAAATTTTGGTTACAGAAGGTGACATGTACCAATTTATTGACATGACCGCTTACCTGGCTGTTCACCTAGACCCATCAAACATATTTATGCTGATAGTATCGGCAATTGACAAGAATACTCTGTATACATCCCAGACGTGTGTCAACATACTCCAGCTCACCAGTCCGTCGACTATGCGCATTCTTGCCCGTTAATGCGTGTGGACCTATTGCAAGAAACCATCAATGCCTGGTTGTGGTTTGCGGACACTAAAGCCTCCTTCTAGGTTGTCCCTGCGAGCGAGAGGCAGCGCTGAAGCAAAGCCTATGGCAGACGATGATAATCGAGCTCAAGAGCTGGCAACAGAATCATACTCCTTCAAAAGGATGCAGCTCAAGGAAACTCAAACTAACCCAATTTCAGTCGAGGAAAGTAAATAGAGGTATATGAGCGTCCTGGTGGCACAAAAGGACAGAAGGGAGGAAAAGACAAAGAAATAGTAGGATGGAAACATCTCATCGTGTCCCTTGACTGACGAGGGACTCATATTTGATATTTCATGCTCCCCTTGGAAATACGATCTAGCAATTCTTTTCCTAGATGACATTGAAAATCCAGCATTTAAACACCAGGTACCCGAATCCCTACCAGTCTCATTCCGGCGCACCCGACATCATTTTCACAGTTGGGACTACAAGGCAATTAGCGAACTGCTCAAGACTCAAGGTGACTCTTGCGATGTAGGTTGGGTACCTGTATTGATAGTGGTGAACGCTGTGGTGAACAAGTGCTGGGCATATGAGCTCTAAGTGGGACCACTACCTCGTATCCTAGTCCCAAGTCGACAATGCCTGTGCTATCTGTGGGCTTTCCATATTCGCTACACCGAAAATGACGTCACTTGAATACTTACCAAGCTTTTATGCATTTAAACATGGCCAAACTTGATCACTTTTATAGGGATATAGGTCTCAAAGCCTCGGCATAATTCTAGGAGAAGATTCGAGTCCATAATTATAAAAGGCAACTCTTTATATGCCATGATTATGGTGCAAGTTCGTCTGTTGCCTATTTGAACCTTTTTAAATCTTTGGACCTATTCTTGATTTTACTATAGTGGTAGCAGGACTGCTTATTTTAGAAGGCTTGTCAATCGAAGTTTGGAAATGTACTAAGCGTTCAAACAAAATACAGCGAATCTCTCGATTAAAACCATTGTTGGTAACATCAGCCAAAGAGAACGGTATGGTTTAGCATTCATGCAGGCCCGATTCCGCTGCGCACATGATTGTTGATGACTTCTTTGACTATGCAGATTCCTGGGCATTGTCTTCGCCTTGTAAAATTAATCCCTACTGATCGGTTCATTCTGAGTCTACCAATCAAATGTACCGCTAGTTACAAATATGGACCGAGAACCTCTTGTGTGTGATCCCAAATTATACCCTGAGCCCTTTCGCGTAGTGATGCCATTACTGTCGAGTTTGGTGTACAGTCGCATTTATAATTGACCAAGAAGAGTCCATTTTCCGTCCGAGATGCCGAATTCACTCCTGGCTTGCCCTTCCAAGACACGCCGCGTCCACCGAAAGCCGCGCTGGTGCTCTGAAAGAGATGTCTCTGTCCCGACTCCTCGTCACTGAATGAGAATAATCTAATCAGTGGCTCTAGGAACAACCAGACCAGCCAGGCAGTGATTGAATTGGATTCAATGCCTCTGTTCACATTTCCCGTGTTCACCCAGCCAGGCCACGAGTGGATAAAGGTTACGTCGGGATTCTCATTGGCTAATTTCTCCAATGTTGTCGTGTTCATGGTTGCGTATTGTGATTGAGCTTTGATAAAGTTGAAACCTCCGGGCGCCTTCAAGTCCAAATCCATTAGGTTCATAGTGGCCCGCTCCAGTCCGCCAGCCAAGACACTGATTACTCTGGGAGCGGCTGCCCTGCTCAAGATGGGCAAGAGATGTTGAATGAAGAGAATGCGAGAATAGTATGCCAGACTCTGAGTAATCTCCAGGCCCTCTGGCGTCTCCTTGCGTCCACTCATGGGCGCATACCCCGCGGTAAGGAATAGCAAGTCGACATGTGATTCTTTGCTTGTGATGACTTGACATATTCTTTTCGTCTCGGCAAGCAGAGAAATTTCACCTTCGATCCAAATCACTTTTGCTCTATGATTTGAATCTTGGAGCTCTTGTATGAAAACATGCATACGATCTGCGGAGCTTCTGCGTCCAACCAAGTATATTCTCATGCTGGCGCCCGTGGCGACAAGAGCTCGTATGGTGAGCTGTCCAATGCCAGACGTACCTCCGGCAAAGACGGCCACACTCGGCGCCGTTGTATCGTTGACAAGCGCATTGGAGGCTTGTATGTCTTTGTACGTGACCATTGCAGTGAGTAGGACAAGAAAAAGTAGTGGACAACTTTTTTTTTCTTTTGTATAGAGAACTGCGGTGGTATATTCAAGGTGTCACGTCTTTTATCTGCGGTAGGCAGAAGTCATGACGAGAGCCCTGCCTGGAATCATGTGACTCGAAATCCTACAAGTTTAATCGAATTCTCAAATAGGCAATAGAGCACACGCGTGTCTCAATGCTGGTCAACCCACCAAAGTGCAAGTAACATAAGGTCCAGTTCATTGATACATCGTGTAGATTCTATTGCGAAACAGACAATAAGCTCGATGCGTTTGTCTTGCGCGCAGTAGCAGCGAGAAAGACACGATCAAAAGTGGACGTCTTATAGTTGTACTGAAACGCCGTGGTATTTTCTCCCACATAATCTTCATTACCAGGTTCAATCCCTAGCCTCAGCGTGACACTAGATGGTCAGTACTTTGTGCGTCTGTCAAGGCAATTCTCTGAGAATTATCATCTCTTTTCTTTATTGGCGCTTGCGCGAGCTACATATTGCTATTTTCAGATGTCGGACTAATGCTTTCATTGCATCTCAACATTGACGGCGAGTGTAAGTATGCTCACGGGCAGCACGCGTGGGTCTATTGATTTGTATCCTGCAGTACTTGTTCTGGCGGTCTAGACCGTCTCCTTGCTTTCTTCACGCAGTGACTTGATGGGGCGCTCAAAGTCTCTGTTGACCCATTCCCAGTACTGTTGCCATACAGGATTCGAGACTTGCTGTTGCGATTGCTGCTGGCTTTGTGCACCACCTCCAGTGCTGGTACTGGGAAGTGTAGTCTTTGTCTTGTCTGCCAGCAGAATCGTGACTCTGAGAACGGACTTGTTGGTCTCATCCTGTCGCTCAACTTCTTGCTTGACGGATCCTTCCTTGAGCTTGGTGCTAAGGACCTTGCGATAGCATTCGGCAATGGTGTCTAGTCGTCTTGTCGTCTCATCGGGGTCAATGACAATGAGCTTGCTCAGCATCAAATTGCAAAGGGCACGGATATCATTTTCGTCCTTGAGTCCTGCGACAACACGATCATAGAACTCAAGAGAGCTAATTCTGGAGAATGCAGTCTCCATGAGAGCATACAAGGTCTCATAGGCACTCTGACCAATTATGTTAGTTGAGATAAGAAAGAATATGAAAGAGAAATCCAGACATACCTTGCGGACTTCCAGTCCGTCGTCCACCTGGTGCTTGAATGGCCCCATTTGAACCTCGCGAATAAGCTCTGGTTTAATGACAGATTCGCCCATGACGAATGGCATGAGACTGCCAAGATGCGGCAGGATTAGGTCTGGCTTGTTGTGAGCAGCGGAATTGAGAGTTGTCATGGCCAGGCGTCGAATTTCCATGTCCTTGTCTTGAAGAACAGTGAGGAGCATGTCAACGAGTACAGTCTTGAGCATGGAGTCAAAGGCCTCCTCGCTCTCGGGCAGGGTGTAACGGATAGCCTGGATGGCAACGGCCCGGTACTGTGGTTCAGGGGACTGCAATAATTGCTGCGGTGGATTAGCGTTGAGCAGTTCCCAAATGGATTGGCTATACAAACCTGAAGTTTTGGAATATAAGTCTTTGGCGAAATGATGGCCATGCTACCAATGGCCTCGGCGCAGGTGGCCTTGTTGTCCTCATGCTGCGACGCTGAAAAGAGTAGATCCCAGATCTGGACTTCGTACGGGCTAATATCGATGCCAGAGTCCACGACTTGGCTAAGAATTTGACGAATCGATTGCAAGAGGAGATACTGCTGACCGCCTGGCTGCTTGGCCTTGCTAAGAATAATGGGCAGGAATTTGGCCACGTCGCCAGCTCCGGCTCTACCAAGGGAGGTTGCTGCGGCGAGAGAGACTCGATCGGGTTCCTCACGGAACTGGCTCAGGAAGACATCGGGGCTGATCGGAGACTTGCTGCCAAGGCAAAGGCCAATCTCGGCCAGAATATACAATGCCAGACACTGTCGGAGATCATCTGGCGGGTTCTTTCTACTAGCTGCATTAAGCTCCTGGATGAAGCTGTCAATTGTGATTCCAGCCTTGCCGTCACTGGCCACAAACAGGGTGCCGGCAACCTTTCCAACGGCTCTGCTATCGCCTCCGACACCGACCGCCAGGACTCCTTGCATCAGAACTTGTCCCTGTCCACCGCGACCCACGCTGGTGGCCAAGGCCAGCAGGGCATTCAGAGTCGACTCGCTGACGGCAGTCTTGAGAAGACTACAGATATTGTCAATCAAATCCGTGGAGGAGATGAGATCCGGGTTGGTCTCGACAAGGTGGGCTAGGACGATGAGGGCAGGGCTCAAGAGATGGTTGTCATTGACGGCAATGACGGGCGAGATGGCAGTCACAATGCCCTGAGTTGTGTCAGGCTCAAGATTGCCCTTTGAGGCTGGCGACATGATGAGGTGTTGAAGAGCCTGAACACTGGCACCGCGGAGTGCGCGGTTCGTCTTGCGCAGTTGGCCACAGAGCTCCAGCGCGACTGGCTGCAGCCAACCAGATTCAAGACTTCCGGCTGCGCTGCTATGGGCAGCGACATTGTCAATGGCTCGTACGGCGTACAGACGAGTCGTCTCGTTGCGAAGACGGTCCAGAAGCAGGTTAAGACCAGCTTGTCGCTTCTCCGCTGGGAGCAGCAAGGCCCCCTCGCTAACGGATGTGCGCGAAAGCAGAGTACCAAGGGCCTGAATAGCCTTTTGGCGCACCTCGATATCGGCGTCGTTGGAAGCCGCTCTATCAACGATAATATCGTACAGCTGCACGAGCTCGGGCTTGTACTTTTGGGATGTGCGCAGAGCACGTGGAGGTGTAATGGCCTTGACCAATTCCTCAGCAGTATTGATGGCCTCGCTAGAAATCTTGTAGAAGCGATCCTGCACCGCGGCAACAATGCTCAAGGTCATCTTGGAAAGATATGGCTGGAAGAGGCTGGAAGAATGGGTTCTAGAGATGTCGCTAATGAGCTTCAAGACGGCAACGCGGAGGGTCGTTGCAGTGGCAGACGAGTTGCCGCCAGACAATGTCGAAGAGCCCGAGCCAACGACTCCGGCTGAGCTGTTGATGGTGTCAATGATGGGCTGCATGACTTGGTCAAAATAGTCGGACAGTCCACCATTTTGAAGAGAGATGAGATCGTCCAAGAGGCCTATGATAGCTTGCTTGGTAGGAATCTGCTTGCCCTTGATCAGTTTTGCAGAGATCTTGACCATTTGCGGAGTCAGCTGCGAGAGATCTGCCCGAGGCCCAGTCGGAGGGATCTCTTCCCGTGTGGGCGAGGTGAGGCCAGTAGGGCCCAGGTATGGAGCTTTGTTTGTAATGGCAAAACCGCCGCTGTCCTGGCGACGTCTCTTGCGAGATTCTGGAAGGGACTGGAGAAGTTCGGCGCGCTCCTCTGACGAAATGGAGCGAATCACACCTTCACCAGTCTTGCGAATGAGTAATGCCATTGTGGCAATGACCTCGAGACGGACACTTTCCTCGCGTTCGTCGAAGCGCTTGATGAGCTGTGGCGCAACATTAGAGTACAGAGTGCCCTGTTCGAGTAGGTCGCTGCTGCGGGTCGATATGAGAGTGTAAAGGGTCTTGGCAGCAGTTCGGCGGACTTTCCAGCTAGCATCATCGTCATCGTCAAAGTCAGCATCGTCCTCGTAATCGTCCTCGTCCTCTTCATCATCACCATCCTCATCTTCATCCTCCATTTCTTCATCCTCATCATCCATGGCGTAGTTGGGGTCGTATTTGAGATAGCGGAGGCATGCTGAAATGACCTCGCCAGTAAATGGCCGCATCTGAGTACCGCAACTGGCAAGGAGAGCCTCTAGTGTAATGAGGGCAGCCTCACGAACCTCGTTGAACTCGGCCGTGCCTTGATCATGACCTTCACTAATGGCGTCAAGCTGTACTTGCAACTCATCCTTGCCCAGAGCTGTAAGAATGTATGGTAAAAAGGTGGGAAGGTGTTCGCCAAGCTGAAACGGAATGGAACGGGCCATTGAGCCCAATATCGTAATGTAGAGCTTGCGCATGACCGGGCTGAGACTTTTTTGGCCAAGCGCATTGGTGACTTTGGAAAGCAGGGCGGTCAGGACATCATCCGAGAGGTATGGTCCCAGGATGGCGAGAGCAACAACAGCTCTCTTTTTGACGGGACCCGAGGCTGAAGGCCGTTGTAGGACCTGTACAACTACATCCTGGAGTTTTTCAATTTCGAGTGGTTGGAGAAGGGATCCGTAGCTTAAAACAACCTCGATGAGGACGTCGACAGCTTCAGAGGTAAGCTCATTCTTTTCGTCTAGCAGGCCTCGAGAATCTGATTGATGCCTGCCAGAGACGGAGTAGCCAAGTATTCTGGGAATGAGAACGCGGCTGACAATGTTGCTGGCCTCGATAACTTCCCTGCTTGGAGCGACGCCTCGAACAGGCTTTGGAAGAGCAGCAATGGCATTTCGCAAGGCCAGGTACGGGAGAGAGTTATCGACCGAGTTCTTGATCTTGAGGCCAGACAGTGTCTCGAGGGCGGTCGGCACAACAGAGAGAGGAACACTGCCTATGAGGGGACCGATGCATCGGAGCGCCATGTTCTGAACTTCGCCATTTTGATCGTCGAGGACCTTGATCACAGCATCGACAACCTGCGCAGAGGTGCTGTAATTGGTTTGAAGGATATCTGTCTTGATGGTTCCGTTGAGGATTTTGAGAAGATCGTCGAGGGACATGTAGCGGAAGTCGGGATCGGGATCAGTCAGCTTTGTGAGTAGCTGATGGAAAGTCCCAATCGTGGGAGTGTTGATTGATCCCGACGCCATGATGGCAAATCACGGCCGCGACAATCAATGCGACACCGAACGACGTTTGATGAGGGGCCTGAGAAGTGAACGGGAAACTATTCGCGATGCGAAATGGGCATGAGGGCCGTACAATTCGGAAGCGGATTGATTTGTTCTGGGAATACTGGAAACCGGTCAGCTGCGCACGAGTTTGAGGAATCACGGTTAAAGTGATCTGCGAAGCTCGAAGCTTGACAAATGAGCCCATCGAGTGGCATGAGACGGAAACAAGCAAGTTGTTGAAGATGTTGTTCTGGATGGAGCGATGGATGAGAAGCAAGGCCACCTAGATTATTGACTGACCTATATGACGTTTTGTATGTCTGGTATCTTTCAGTTGAGGGCAAGTGCAAATGGGAGTAGAAGAGGCATCAAGAACAGACAAACACGAGATGAATGTTGTAGTTGAGGCCTGAGGTCACTACCAGCAACAAGTGGATGGTGGGGTCAAGAAGCTCGCTCTGGAACGATGCCTGTGGTTATCGGAGTTAAGCCAGCAATGGCGGGGTCGTCTGCCTGCTTTGAAGTTCCGACTACATTACTTGGATGTACATTACCTGCAAATTACGTCTACGCTGATGAGGCACTATTCCGCCCTTTCATCTGCCACTGTCTTGTATACTAGGTATCATTTCTGCTTTCAAGCATTGATAAATGCACAGCTGCAGAAGCTTTGTGATATTTTACCAGACCATTGATTTGCTTTAGAGGATTAAGCTTCTTTCTCTTTCTCTGTGTCTCTTTCTCGCGTCATTCCCCCCTCCTTCCCCCCCC
>NW_006917092.1:6511788-6575759 GCF_000516985.1 Pestalotiopsis fici W106-1 | reverse complement strand
CCCTCCTTCCCCCCCCCCCCCCCCCCCCCCTTACCATTCTGTCGTCCATGGAGTTCTCCTAAAGTCTACCTATATGTCTTTGTATTGATGTGGGCATGGCTGTTTTATTCCAAGTAATAGCGAAGCTCTATGGGTACATTTAGACATCAGAAGTGTGGCCTTTGCGAGTCTCAAGTGGAAGATGGCAGGTACTCTCCTGTCCGATGATGCGACCTATTTACCAAGACCGAATTGTAATGAGTAACCCAGGGTCCACGGGTGTACGCATTGTGATTTGAAATGTTTATATATAGGCACAACGAAATGCCCACAGCGCCGTGCCTGAAATTAATGATGCCCCAAGGAAATATAAAATACCTATTCTTCGAATACCTGTCTGGGTACTCCCAAAACTTTATCAAGAAAAATTCACTTTAGATTCAGCTTAAGACTACAGGTGCTACTTTAATTGTAAGTTTTAGAGTACCTTGGTGGAATATACATTGGGCATTGCGATTCCAATGAGTCGAAAGCAAGGGCATAAAGCTTGTGTTCCGACCTCTTTTCAGTTGAAATGGTTGAAGATAAACACAGCTGCTTGTGACTTCTTACCTTCCAAGATATTACGAAAAAAATTTGACCTGAATTTGTGTCTTTTAATACCGGCAAGTCACGGCATTTCTACTCTCGTTGAAATGGCCAAGTCAAAGAATCGCGGACGGAACGCAGCATTGCCACTTTCAACTACCTCAGAATTACAATCCGACCCTGTACTTGGTTACAAGATTCGTGTTTTGCTTTGCGATCTTCGCAACCTGCCAAAGAACAGAGTCTCGGAGCAAAGAATACTTGCTACCACGGACGCAGTATACAGTAGTGGTCCATACTTTACACCTGAAGAAGCCACTTGCATTGAAGATGCAGTCATTGACCATGTAGTCCCGTCATTCCAAAACTATATCGAACAAGAAGATGATCAAGAGCAGTCCGCGGCAAGCATTCCCGAATCAACCAGAGTGGATACGGCGACACACACCGGCCCCCTTCGATTTTTTGACAAACGAAGAGCAAGCGGCGATGCACGACCGTGTGGACCACACGATATGGCGCCGTTGTACTAGGTCGTCTTTGACATACAGCGCGAAGAGATGCAAAACGACAGATTCCTGGCACGTCTCAGCCGTCAAGGACTGCCACGCCTCGAATAAGCATCCATTCCTGTTTAGAGGCGGTAGCAAAACGACATCAAGGTAGATGATTTCTCAATCTCTCGGATCTCCAGTAACACACACAGTCTAACAATACATAGTACCATATGTATTGATAGGGAGGACTTTGGGACGATGGTCATGGCACATGACAGATTTACCGCGAAGATCGATTGTATGGGAGGCTGTTCATCTTACGTAATACACTTTCCGCGGGCATAAGAAGGGATTTGGGTGACTTGAGAGAATTCTTCTACTCATTTGTAGTAAAGCTGTTAGAACGAATCAGATGGTCGACTGCGTCCTATAGAGGACCAAAGCCAGCTTCAGGCTGCGTGGTCGCCCTTGATGAATATACAAAATTCAAAGTGTACCACAAAACGATTATCACCTAGCCAACCTAGCTGTAATTGGACATTTCCAAATCAAGTCGTCCTTGTTGACCATATCACCTTGATCTTCGTACAGAGTATGCCTTGCCATTACCACTTGGGGCCCAATCATCTTTACAGTGATACCACATTGCGACATTCGAGAGACATTAGAGTAGTCTATTCTCTTGTTTCGGTTTTATTTCGTATTGGAGAACAACAGATGCCGCCCGCTCGTAGCCGCTGCATCTCAAGCCTCTTTGGCGTTAGCTCCCGGTACCTGACAAGCCCGGTAACGGGCCAAAAACTGGAGATGCAGGGGTGCCTCGGTGATGTCCCAGCGACAGGCTCATGTCGTGACGTCGAGGGAGATCGTACCGAGCCTAGTAGCAGTCACTAGAAGCTGCCCCAGCTTTTTGATGTTCCTTGTTCCCCACATCAGCTCATGGTTGCATCTACCCTCGCGTACGATCTGCTCCGTACCGTTCTGCCGTCAGGTATTGGATCATGTACGTACCGCCTTGGCTGTTTTGCCGTGTGTTTGTATGTAGTTGAGTGCCTGAGGACTTTGAATCGAGGTGACGACGGTATGTGGGTGGATGCTCAATGCTCCGACGATGCCGCCAGCCAGCCAGCCAGCCACCCTGAAATGGTACATGTAAAATGGTATGCCCAGCGTGCAACCTCCAATTGACTTTCAAGACTCCTGCTTCCAATCTACCAGAAAAGTGTCTTTTGTGACTTTGTATCATTCTTGAGCCTCTCTTCCTCCCTCCATCCCCCTCACTCTCTCCTCTCTGTCACATCTGATAACTGTAGCGCCGTATTACGCATTCAAAAGTAAGCCACGGGCTTCAATGGGTCTCAATCGATTGTATCTGCATGATTTTCAATCACTAACAGCACATATAAACAGACAAATATCCATTCAATCATGTCTTACCGTCTATTTTCTGTGCGTTCCGCCATCCGCGCAGCTTCTCGACAATCGCTGGGCCGTCAGCCTGCGCTTCCCCTTGCCAGACGAACCTACGCAAGCCAACATGGTGCTGCAAAGTCGAGCGACATGCCTCTGTAAGTAGTAATATACGTGTGTCAATTTCGGCTGAGGCATTGCTGTGTGGTACGCCGAGGAGGCGCTCAGTCGACTTGTCCACTCCAGCTTGACTCGTATGAACTTGACGACAATGACTGACTTGTATGGTAGGCTCTTGGGTTCGGCCAGTGTCACCGTCGTCGGACTTGCGTATCTCCTCTCCGGCTCAAAGAAAGGTGGTGGTCATGATGAACATGGGGCCGACCACGGAGATGCATCTACCCACGGCTCCGATGAACATGACACGCAGGACAAGAACGAATCAAAAGATACTGGCAAAGACAAGAGCGAATCAAAAGATGTCGGCAAAGACAAAAAGACCGACGTAAACGACGATGACGACCAGGGGAAAGAAGACAATGACAGCAAGAAGAAACCAGAGAATGGCTCCAAGGGCGACGCAAAAGCTGCCAACAAATCGTCTCAGACCGGCCAGAATGTGCCTCCTCCTTCCAGTGACAGTAGCTCTGGGTCGGAGAACAAGGAAGAGAAGAAGAAGGATCAAGAGGAGTACAAGGAGACTGTACGTTGGCTACGGCACCTTATATATGTGCTTACAGACTTGAACCAAACCCTGACTGACCATTGTGATAGATTGAGAAGAAGGATACCAAGGTGGCAACAAGCTCATCTGATATGCCAAGCAAGAAGACGGCTGGAGAACACCCTCGGGAAGATCCTCAGAAGGGAGAGGGCGAAGCCAAGCAGAAGGGTGGCTCCGAGGACTCCAAGGATGATTGAGCACTTGTTTGCGCACCTAATCGAGTTGCCAACCGGAGTGATGCAGCAGAAAAGTGTCACATTTTGTTCAAAATGACAGGCGCAAACTGTTCACGGTAACCAAGGCGGGCGAGCTCATGTTCAATTTTGCTAGCATTCTCAAGCGAATGAATTGTAATCTACCAATGATCATACCGATTTTCATATCGTCAGCCGCTCATCACTTTACGCAGCCGTTGGAACCAGCTCGTGATGTTCAATTGCAACTGATTCTTGGTCTGCCTTCTGGCTCAGAGTCACGAACGCAAATTTAATGCCTCGGATGCTTTACTCATTTTATTGTGCTTGTCTGAGTACTACTTCAGGACCCTTTCTCTACATCTGCGGAGTTCTTGGAGCATCAAGGACAGCGAGCATTACAATTCTATATCTTACACCAAAAACCGGCAACTGATTCTGTTACACTCAACTGGTGATTGTGGTCTCATTCACGGCCTGACAAAAGTTCCGCAGACCGGCTTGAGGGGCTCTCAAATTCATGTAAATCAAATTGCTGGGGGATTTCATCCTTTTGACGCCCAAATGTCCATATTTCCTTCTGGCCCGGCTCTCAGCTCAAGGCAACTGTCCCTTGTCCGCATACTCCCCCATCGCGTGGAATTCCTCGCTGATGCAAATGCAGCCGATTTCGTATTTGGTTGTTGTGTGGATTAGAAGACAAATGAAACAAAGATGGTATGTGTAGTTTGTGAAAAAAAAAAACCTGACCTGCAGCGATACACATGGCAATGCCACGTTTGAAAAGACAGTGGCGTATCCAGTCGACGAGGACCATCATGTACATATCGGCCAGATTCCGGCAGCTGTGTTCATCGAAGAGTGCGATGGTCGTGGTGTTGGTCACTGATATCGTTTCTGCATGTTTTTGCCAGGTCGATCCGATTTGACGGGCAAAACAGTTATTTGCCGGACATGGCAGCTCTAACACGACTGGTATAGGAGCAGGGGTTCGCCGACATTTTCAATCTCGGGTATGGTACACTTTAGGTCAAAGGCTTTGCTGAGGACAATCTTGAAGATCTGTTTCAAATCATGTTAGCAAGACAAACTCAGACGGCGTCTATGAAGGAGCCCACCTTTTGCACATTGATACTGTGACTTGTACTGCTGAATATAAGAGCGGCGCGCATAGCCTTGGCAAATCGCCGAGCCTGAGGGACAAACAGTTAGCATGAGGAGTACCTAGAGAGCAGCGCACAATTTACCTGATTGGAGATCTCTTCTTGATCCTCCCTGGGAAAATTGACAAAGTGATCATACTTTGTCCCAACCAAAATGGGAATGGCAGTCTTGTTGAAGCCTCGCCCTTGTCTGTACCACTCCTTGATGCTGTTCAGTGTGCTCTTGCGCGTAAGGTCGAACATGAACAAGATGGCAACGGCATCGTTGCACACCAGTGGCAACATGTTGACAAATTCTCTCTGGCCGCCAAGATCCCAGATACTGAAGGTGATCTCGGTGTTGCGAATGCTGATGGTCTTCTCCATGAAATTGACGCCCAATGTTTGGATGTAGTCCTCGTCCCAGCTGCCCTCGACGTATTTGACCATTAACGACGTCTTGCCAATCTGCGCGTCGCCAACCATGCCGACCTTGATGACGACGTGGTTCCTGCCATTCTGTTGCTCGGCGCTGCTGCTGCCACGGGACGCATGGTCGCTGTAGTGTCGATCGCCGCCATTACCAGACAACCCAGAAGGCGGTCTTGATATAGAATGTGGTTGCTGCTGCGTCGGCATGGGGGGTGTGTGGTACCGTGTATGAGGATCTATCTCGGCATCGCGGCCTGGTGACATGTGTATGCTTTGCTCAAAGGGTTGCGGGGACTGGTGGTATTGTTGTTGTTGTGGCTGCTCGGAGATGCCGTGCGCGGACGCTACCTGGGGCGAGCCATCAATTCCGCCAAGGGTATCTTCATGGATGTCGTGGGGCACAGGTGTAGAGACGAGCTCAACTTCGGGTGCGGGTGCAGGCACCGGAGCGGTAGAAGGATCTTCTTCCATGGCGTCGAGAATGCCGTTGTGATTATGGGCAGGAGACCCCGCCGAAATGGTAGACGAGTCCAGGATGAGGGTTGTTGTTTTGCGGATGGAGGGGCGCAGTGGGTGATCGTAGGCGATGAGATTCCGAGAGGGGTCCAATCAGATCTGATCCGATCTCAGGGCTGTCTTCAACCAGGATGATGCAAGGTGAAGAGCGAAAGAGTCGCCGACTGCACGACGGGTTGCGATGGCGATACAAGAGACGGAGGATATGGCCAAATCGAGCTTATCTCGATGCTGACGAGAAGTCGCTCTATGGAATGGAGGGTGGAGGCTAATGAGGAATGTCCTTGGGCGTTGGGCTGATGAGTAAATGTCAGCTATCAGCTACCCAGGTAGGTAAGGACCAGGTACGCCAGCCAGCCTCGTTTTCTGCTAATAAGGTGACTCGGCAGAGGAAATGCTCTTACACTTTGGTCGAATAAAATTGATTGATTGATGGTTCTTGTTTCGATGAAGAGGAAAGGTGAACAGAGAAGGTGGCCGAAAGATGGCAAACTAGGCAACGTTGAGGTGGAAAACTTTCCCCGTCAATGCAAAAGTCGCTTGTTCGACCTAAAGAATGACCAAGGAAGTGGAGGACGAGGAAGACGACGACAACGTTCCAAGGTTGTCAATGCGTCAAGCTGCGGCGGATGCTTTGGATGCTGAAATGCGGGTGTGTCGTGAGCATGGTGACTGGGGGATCCGGTAGGTGGAGGAACCGCGTAGGTACCTACCTGTACGATTGGGCCGTGACGGGTCCAATCCTAGGCAGGATGGGCCCTACCTAAAAGGTCCCTCCTGCCTTGCCGAAGGTGATGCAAGTCCTACAAAGGTGTTCGTGCTCATATTAATTCGTACTACAAGCTTTCTTTGACTTGGGCAAAAAATTAACACATTTTCATGTCGAATGGCACGAGAACTTTTCTGATTGAGCGTTGTACAATTGCATTAGTAGGTAGTCATACCACGAATGATCGCAGCGGCAACGATGATGGCAATAGTGGGAACTAGAACCTCACATGTACGAGGCTTGGTTTCTTGGTTTTGCGATCCACTGTCAGCTTGCAACGGAGGACGACTACCAATTATGGCTACATTACAAAGTGAGGTTTGTACGTTTCAGCAATGCTGGTCAGAACCCAAGTTTGAACATGATCAATTCAAACTCTAAAAAGCAAAGCCAATATCGCGTCCCCCGTCCTGATCCCGGCATCAACAAATCTGGGCGTAATGTTTATTTAGGCACGTGCCGGCTGGCGAATGAGATTGCTACAAAATGATAGCTACCAAGGCTAGGTGACGCACTAGAACGCGTCGCGAACAATTGAACAGAGGCCTGAGTTGTTAGGTAGAATTGCAATGTGGGGGCCGGAGATACCACATTGGCGATTGGTTACCGAGAACCAACATCCAGAACAACGCCAGCCGCCAGCAGGGCCCAAGTGGTAGCTCTACGCAACATACTCACCTACATCTACTGCGCCCTTGCACGAGCAACGACCATTACTCTCTCGGGATCAAGAATCAGTGGGGGGTCAAAGGGGCAGGAGATTGACGCGGACATTTCTGAACAATGCGCCGCCAGTGACTGAGCTAATCAAGCTCAAGACGGAGAAGAAGACGGCGATAAGCACGCAGACAAGTGAGCGTCACTTGCTTCGGAACGTCGGGGCGCAAGTCATCAAATCACAACGACACCTAGATTGCAAAGCTTCTTTCCTGTCCCCAAGCGACCGAGCGAACGAGCGATCGATCAAAGCAGGTCGCCAACAGGTGCAACATGTCGGAATTCGAGGTGCCCGCGTCTCTGCCGGCGGGGCAGAGTGCCGTAACCGGCGATATTAGAAACGAAGTCAAGAAGCCCAAGAAGAAAAAGGTCCTGCTCATGGGCAAGAGTGGCTCTGGAAAATCGAGCATGAGGAGCATCATATTCAGCAACTACATTGCAAGAGATACGCGAAGGCTGTGAGTCGCTCTCGTCCGTTCCGATACGGCTACGCCAATCATGGCCCCGTCCGGCAAGCGGTTCCTCGATAACCAGTGGTTTTAAAAGGTTGCCGTCGGGGGAAATAAACTTGGTCCGATTTCTGTGCTGACCGTTACTACCCCAGCGGCGCGACCATTGATATTGATCTATCCCATGTCAAGTTCCTTGGCAACTTGACCCTAAACCTATGGGACTGTGGTGGCCAAGAAGCCTTCATGGAGAATTATCTCTCGCAGCAGCGCGTGCACGTATTTTCAAACGTTGGCGTGCTCATCTACGTCTTTGATATCGAGTCTCGGGATGTCGATCGGGACATGGCAACCTATGTCTCCATTATGTCGGCACTTACCCAATACTCACCCGGGGCCAAGGTCTACGTGCTCATCCACAAGCTTGATTTAATCATGACGCATGTGCGCGAGAATGTCTTCATGGAGCGTGTACGCCTCGTGCGGCAGAAGACGGCCGAATTCAGGCAAGGATCAGGATTCACGGGAGACCTTGATGTGACCCCCTTTGCCACATCCATATGGGATCAGTCCCTATACAAGGCATGGGCTAGCATCATACACGATCTTGTGCCAAACTTGTCCGTTATCGAGTCTCAGTTGGAAGCGCTAGGCATCCTGATTGAGGCCGAGGAACTGCTCTTATTCGAGCGGACCAGCTTCCTGGTCGTGTCCAACTGGACTTCGGAAGAGGGGCATAACAATCCCACAGCTGACCGTCAGGAGCGCATCTCCAACATTCTCAAACATTTTAAGCAGAGTATCAGCCGCTTTACTGGGACTCCGAGAAATGCAGAGCAGTTCACCTTGATGGAGCACAAGGCTGGCGGTCGATTTTCCATATTCTGCCTCAAGGTGTGTTCAGTCTCCCCCGTCCTAGAAAGGAATCTAACGAGATACACCGCGCCAGTTCACTACCAATACATATCTCATGGTGATATTGCCGCCGGGTGAGGCGCGTTTCAACGCGGCCAAGCTAAATTGTCAGATTGCTCGAGAAAGCTTCAAGTTCCTTGACGGGCCCGTGTCTGCCCCCGGACAAGCTCAGATTACCGCATGAGAGAGATACAAGTGCTCGCTCTCGACCATCAAGTCACGGATGTGGTTGCGGCTGCGATCCGTACTTGCGCCTTTAATACGTACTGTCTGTGCAGGGAACGCAAAGAAAGGGCATCGGTGGATGGTACAGTGCCGCAGATGCCTGGCGATGTTCCACTTGTAAGCGAGTTCCTTTATATCAAGAACAGGCAAAGTAGTCTGTACGCGAATGGCATCGAGCAAAAAGGCCACGAGAAGGTGCCGATACCCGGCTACAATGACCAATCGCGATAAGCATTTGAGCCACGAATTAATGACAGGCAATCTAATTTGATTCTCGGACGTGTGGGCCTGAACCCCTTGCCAAGGCTTTACCAGGGTGACGGCGGCATTCAAGTGATAAGCTTATGGCAGGCGCTCGTCAATCGAATGGAACCTTATTGGGTGCAGATATGCACGGTTTAGAATTCGTGGGGTTATTTGACTTGTCTACAATTGGCCTACAAAATTCATGGCTTTTCGAGAATGGTATCCGAAATAGGCAGGTTGTGTCCTGTCCCCATCAACTTCAGTGGGCATGTATTGTCTTGGCATTAGACACTACTCTCCAATAGATCATGTGAAACATTGGCACGAGCTTGACAGACGGCACTGGCAATGATCTGAGTGGAGTTGAGATCTGATTCTTAAGATAGACGATTACTGAGGTGCTCATAGGCGGTGAGAGATATAAGCTCATGTGTTTACCTGGTTTTGCTTATTCCGCTGAGAATACCCAGCAAGATTCATTAAATAATCGTATTTCTAGGAAGGCTATATAGGTTATCCGTCTCGGTAGTAGTGCAGTAATACTCAATATCAAACCCCACCGTACCTGACGATCGTTCCCCGTCGCGATATGCCATGACCAAGGTCAGCTGCCTCCAGGAGCACAGTACTACCCGAGAGCCAAGTAGGGTCGCACTGGAGCTGGGTACTGGAGCTCTACTTCATATAGCCTCAACTATAATCAGTTTCTTCTCGATTTCCGGCGGTTTCCAACCCACTTTTACAATTACAAGTATACACACGAGATGTGGAAAGCACTAGCATCGGAATCGACCTGGTAGGCCCTCGGTCGCCTTCAGCATATAAACCGGCAGTATCTTTCAAAGCTTTCGTCTTGAATCTCCTCGTCCTCGGAGCCAGCTTCTTGTCAGAGTCAACATCACAGACCAGTGGTTAATCCAACTCTCACACAAAATGAAGTTCACCGTCTTCGCTGCCAGCCTTTTGTCGGCATGTGCTGTTACTGCAGCACCTGCTCCAAAGCCTGACCCAGTTGCCGAGCCAGCCCCTTTGCCCAGTCCTGTATGTTGGTTGAACATATTTGTCTGACGGCTGACTTCGATAAAGCTGTCTGTCAGTCCGTATATTCCATTAACTAACATATTTTGTCTAGTCTGGCATCCCGACCGCTGCGGCTGCCAAAACCCAGCTGGCTGCGCTCACAGTAAAGGCATCTGCCAGCGGTGATGACTACGATCGCGATCTTTTTCCTACTTGGATCACGATTTCGGGAACCTGTGACACCCGAGAGTTTGTTCTCAAGCGTGACGCTACCTCCATCACAGTGGATAGCTCATGCAAGGCCACGGCTGGCAAGTGGACATCTCCATATGACGGAGCCAGTTGGACAGATGCGTCTGATCTCGACATTGACCACATGGTGCCACTGAAAAATGCTTGGATTGTATGTACCGGCTCACTCGAGAATCTTGGAGAAACTAACTCATGTTTGTAGTCGGGAGCCAATGAGTGGACCACTGACAAACGCCAACAATACGCCAACGACATTGTGCGGCCTCAGCTGTGGGCTGTCACTGACAATGTCAACCAGTCCAAGGGAGACAGAAGCCCGGACGCGTGGAAGCCGCCATTGTCGAGTTTCTATTGCGTCTACGCAAGAGCCTGGATTCAAGTCAAGTCTTACTGGGATCTGAGCATTACAAGCGCTGAGAAGACTGCCCTGACGAGCATGTTGGCAACGTGCTAGGCTGCATAATTTTTTGTACGGACGGCTTTAGGTGACTCGATGGGGGGATTGGCTTGTAGTTTATCCATTTCTTGCCCTAGTAACAGTGCCAGCCTCATATTTGACAATGACACCATTCTCAAGTCTGCTTGTTTTGCGTAAATACGTGGGAGCAATGCTATTTTCATAATGGCCGTCAAGTCAATGGGCAGAGATGTACTGAATGTATTTCTGCAAAAGATTCCTGATATTGCTCGGGTGCTGGCAGGCATCTAGAATTTATTATCGAAACTTTCAGGTTTCACTATTGTGTCTATGGACGGTAGTAACCTGCAAGTCAAAAGCTCTTCATAAGTCAATGCTAGCAAGGTTTATCATGCAATTCTAGGCACATTCCATCATGTGCTTCGCTTAACCATGGCTGTGCCGCCCTTCTTGAATTCTGCCATATCGCCTAGCACCAACGACTTGTCCGTGTGATCCTTGTTGGGGAACGTGGTGGCGAGAACCCATCCTCCAGAGCGCAAGTCGGGTGACGACTGGGTGATGAAGTTGTACACATCGTTCACAGTGTGAGTCGTGTTGAATCTTGCCGGCAGTCGAGTACCGTCGGGCATCTGAATGCGAATCATGATTGTAGGCTGGGAGCTGTCTACATTGGTAGCTGCAGTAGAAGGAGCTGCGGTTGAGGCTGAAGCAGGCGGGGCAGCAACGGGCACAGTGGCGGCGCCGCTGTCGCCAGGAACAGGACTGCCTAGTCGTCTGCCCTCGCCACCAAAGGGTTTGTACACCTTTGGAAGCTGCCTAAAGTCCTCGTCGTGCTGCTCAAGCTTAACGTCTATGGGTTCGTCATAGCGAACATTCATCAGTTGAAGGGGAGCGCGGCCCTGCTGAATCATGCGCAGTGCTTCCGCATTCTCAGGGTCGTCGAAACGTCGCAAGGGGCCGTCGTCAATGCTAAAGCCATCGCGCCAGAGGTGAAGTCGTCGTTCTTGTACAGGTGCGTTTGCAGAGGCAGGGGCAGAGGCGGCGCCGTGAGGGTCGGGGATCGTACGGCTCTCTACTCCTTCGCCACCTAGTGTCTGGCCGGTTCCGCGGAAAGAGGCGGCGGTTGAAGGACCTGCCGAGGAAGCCTCGGGACGTGGTGCCTGTCTTGAATCTCAAAGTCAATATGAGATCTAGCCGACGCTGAGGCATGGTTTAGTACTTACGATCTTGCCTTGGCCAATAGGTCATCCAGAATGCGTTGAGCATTGCCCTTGGCCGAATTGGGATCCTGAACGGCTAGGCCACTCTTCTCACCGCCGGCGTATGTGTCTCTGTGGGGATCATCGTCATCGTCATCACTGTCATCATCGTCGTGATCATGTCCGCCGCCACCAAGTGAACTCAGCGTGGCGAGGCCCTTCTTCTTGGGTTGAGTCTTCTTGGCCGAGCCGCTGGAAGAAGTCGAATAACCTTGTGCAGGGCGACCGTCGAGAGTTCGGGGACCAGTGTATCCGGGTGGTGCAGCTGCTGCTGAAGAGGAAGAAGCAGGAGCTGCTTCTGTGCCAGCATCCTCCTCGGCCTCATCAGCATCAGCCATGAGCGATGCTGCAGCGGCGTCGAGATCCCAGTTGTTTGCTGACAGGTATTGAGTTGCTTGCTCGGGTGTGGCATTGGGAACGAACTCGAGGAGCTGCAAGACCAGCGTGTCGTGATCGGTATCGCCGGCCATGATGACCAGATAATCAAGGTAGTTGTAATCGACTGAGATGGATTGCTGATTGTAGAGGAGAACAACTGGTCAAGCAGTAAGTGGCGCCGAGCACGGAAGTGGGTTATTGGCAATCGTCGTGGGTTGCAGTAGTAACTGCAGGCGTCAGAGTCAAGAAGGTGGAGGAAAAGACGAAGCAATAGGAGTTTCGCTGGAGAGGTGGTAAGTACCAAGTCTAATGAAACACAGAGTAATGTGCGCCAGACATGGATACCTTACAAAGATCTGAGGCTTCTAAGATGTTCTAATGAATGATATGACCCAGCTTCAGGCAGCTCCAGCTACGTCAAAGCTCCCCGCAGTGGGCTCTGTGGATTTACGATGGGCTGAGGGGCGCCAGACTTGGGGACCCCCCGCGCGGATCATTAAGGTACCGAACTTCCGCAGCACTTCACTGTTACTTAGTCTTTCATTGTACATCCATGCCTACCTATTATCTGCCCCGAGGCCTACCTATTGTGTACCGCTAAAGTCAGACTGCCGCTCCTAGCAGCATGCGCGCCTGCGTTTAGCAGTGTTTCGACGCCTCATAGTACCCAGTTTACTCCGACGCTGCAACCAACGCGCAAATCCGAACCTGCATTCGAGGTACAATCTACCGCACCATCTCCATCTGCCTCATTTCTTGACTACTATTAATATTAGGTCATCAGTATCAACCAAACGTAAGCAGACTTGAACCAACAATTCCACCCAGATTCCTGACAGACAATACCAGCTACCAATCGTAGCTCTGATACTCTGCGAGAACCCGCCCATTGCAGTTATGGCTACCGCCGACGAACCGTCCTCTCACCTCGCCGAGTCTGGTGTCACGATTCACTCAGACAGCGAGCAATACTCGGCCGGCGAAGAAGCATCGACATCTCGCGAATCATCTTCATCCTCGACGCCCATGATTCTATATCAGCCACCCACGATCTGGGGTCTGATCCGGGGAACTGCCATAAACTTGTTACTGCCATTCATCAACGGCATGATGTTGGGATTTGGAGAGTTGTTTGCACATGAAGCTGCGTTCAGGCTGGGATGGAGTGGCACCAAGGTACGAACCATCGTTGGGACGCTCCCGAAAATTCCTTGACGGATGACCGTGACGTCTCCCGAGTCAACACATACTGACCGCAATCATAGGTCTTCCCACTGTCACGACGAACCGCCCATCCTATTGGACCGGGCATTGAGATTCGCGAAAAGGCAACTCCACCTACCCCGGAGCTCCAGGACTTGACAGCCATGGAATAATGGGGAGGTAATAATATGGAGCAATTAATAGACTATATACTCTGCGTATGACTCTCAGCTGCTCAAGCAAAGGTCGGACAGATGTAGAAGACGATAGATGGAGGCTGAGAAGGTGATTGTCATCAACAGAGAGCGAGCCCCAGCGGCGCAACCAACAGATGACATGTTTGGCCTGGAATAGCTACGCAATGTCCTCGAATTGCCTTGACCTTCTATTTACAAAATTTTATTGTAGATGGATTCCAGGAGAGGTATTTGACAATGCATTGATCAAGACAGCCGAGGTTAAATGGATCATTTGTACATTGTCAAACGGCGCCACCTCAAAAATAACAGCAAAATAGACTACCATGATATGATAATATTGATCAAGCATTATAAATCTACATCTAGACATGTGCTTGGGTTATGAATGCCATGACTTGCAAAAGGCAATAGTTGATTGATTAGCTACTATCCCGCGAATCAAGCCACTGAAGAAAGGCAGTGCCGTCTTACTGGGTACCATCGGGCCACTACATAAAGGTAAACCCTGGCCATGCGGCGAGCCGGAACCCACCCGCTTAAATGCATGCAACTGCACCGCGCTTGGTCCGCGTTCTGGGTTTGGCCCAAAAAATTTATGGCCTGGTATCCCAAACGACAATTCACACAGTCAGTGCCTCTTCGACTTCTGGAGTCTGAAAGTGAACCAGAGTCGCATTGCACCACAACCTGGCACCATGTTACCAAGCAGAGGACTTTCCATCTCACGCCCAGTAGCAGGGCTGCGCCAAAGTATTCCACGTCCACGACAGGTATGTGCAATTCGTCCCCGGCTTTTGCAGCTTGTCGCAACCCAGACGGACGTCGATTCGGTACTAAACTGACCTCATTGTCCAGACAATCTCGTCATGGCAGACTGCTACGCGCCAATACTCTCAGATTCAACGATTTGGACGTTCCTCACAGCCATGGAGTCCTAGCTCGGGAGCTCTCCTGGGCCATAGCAGCGCGTTGCCCCGATTGTCCTCCGTTTCCCGCAACTCTCTTCGCTTGGGTGCCACGGCTGGTGCTTCGCGATCTTTGTCGCTCTGGCCCTTTGGTTCAAGCCAACAGATTTCCGAGAGTAAGAATGCAAGCTCAGCAACCTCATCAGCTGCCCAGACTGGGCTAAGCAACGAAACCACTACATCCGCCTCGCCACTGTCCTCTCCCGAGCCACACTTTGCAGAGCATACCACAGGCAGCCCAGACGTATTCGAAAGCTCTGCCGACCCGGCCGCATCTTCTTTCAGCCCTGAGCTATTTAGCGACCTCGAATCGGCCTCAATTCTTGATATTCCAGAACAAATCGGCTACCTCAAGCACTTGGGCTTGGACTTTGGTTGGGGTCCCACCGCCATGTGCGAGTGGCTTCTCGAACACATTTACATTTATACTGGGCTGCCATGGTGGGCCTCCATTGCCGCTGCCGCATTCGGCGTTCGACTTTTAATGTTCTATCCTACTGTCATTGCTCAACAACATTCTTCCAAATTAGCTCTGCTGCACAAGGATCCCGAATTTGTTAAGGCATCGGCAGAAGCCAAGGAAGTTATGTGGGACAAGGATGTAGACACCATGCAGCGGATGAAGGTACAAGCAAGAGTTCAGGCAATCACCAAGCGTGCAGGAGTGTCATATTCCAAGACGTTTCTACCTCCTTTGGCTGTTATTCCATTCAGTTATGGCATGTTCCGTCTCCTGAGAGGAATGGCGGCACTGCCGGTGCCCAGCCTTGAGACTGGAGGTTTTGCTTGGATCACCGATTTGACCGTATATGATCCCACATACATCCTCCCCCTGGCCTCGGCCGCTCTGAGTGCTCTTACCATGGTGCAGCACCAAAAGGCCAACCTGAACCCGACCCCGCAGAGCGAGTCTATGGCCAAGTTCATGCTCTACGGTCTCACCCCTTTTATGTTTGTCGCCACCATGTGGTTCCCTGCTGCCGTCCAGTGGTTCTTCTTCGTCTTTGCCCTGTCAACCGTAACACAGGGAACGGCGACACTTAACCCTATGATTCGCCGCCTAGTTGGGCTGCCTGCCATCCCGGGCAAGTCGGCATCGATTTCGCCGACAGGAGTGCAGTATCAAGCTCCTTCGCGAGGAGGCATCCGCGGCATGATGGACGGTGCCACTCAGAACATGACCAATCTACAAAAGGGCATTGAGGACTACACTGGAGGTCCTGCCAAAGCCGCCCTCAAAAAGGCACAGGACTATGAAAAGAAGAGGGCACAGGAAGAGAGAGAAAAGGCCATGAACCGAATGCTCGAAAACCAGAGGAAGAGAATGTCCCGGCGAAACTAATGGATGATATGTAGTCCTGGCAGGTGCTGGCAAGCAAAGAGCCCCGTATTTCAAGACTTTTGTACTATAGCATGTTGCAGTCGATCGAGGGTCGATCTGACGCAGACCTCATCTGGAATGCCCACAAACAAGGACATCCGTATACATACTAGACCATATCACATGCCGGCTTATTGGCCAGCCTCTTTACTGTATAAATCCTTTTCTTGTATTCACCAGGAAACCCCACTACGTGACTACGGGGTGACAATCAAATAGTGCACGTGACAATATTATAGAATGTAATACGTCTTGTGCCTCAAAGACCAATCAAATGGCCAATTGATCCTTGATGGAAACCCATTCCTTGAGTCACCTGCGCCCAGAGATTGTTTGAATGATTAACTATCAATCGAAGTTGGTGTAATAGATACCAGCTATGCAGGGGCTGGTCATTTGCGTAGGCATCACCACAATACTATGTTGGACTCTCAGAGGGGAGATTGATATATATCATTGCTTTATGTGGATTTGAAATTGCCGTGTACACTAGATTTCGACCCTAAAGTAACACCATCCGGACAAGTACTTGACTATATTGTGGAATCATCTCCTGGTAGCATGACGTCGGTCTTTGTTCAGTAATCAGATTACTTCGAGTACATAGTAGATCAGAGACTGGTGCTGCCTTGTGTTATGGATAATCTCTATTATACGTGTTGTCAAAACAGTAACTGCCTTATGCAATAGAAATAATAATGGAAATTTCACCGGATGCTCGACTTTCATCCCCCTTGATTGAGGCACGATGGACGTCAATTTTTCAAGCGGTCTTGTATGTCCATGAGCATATGCGAGCCTTCATGGGGGTCATTCGTGATGAACTCCAAGCTGATGCACATTTGTAACTATAGTAGAAAAAGTGCTTGTGTCTAAAAACCAAAATTGACAAGGCCGCACTTGTTGGGATAGCCTGGTTTTCCATGGACTTTATCTGATAGACTGATGCTGTGCATCGTGGAATAGGCTAGGAAGCAAGATGGATCCCGAGCGGTATTCATTGGGGTAATCTCAGGAGGGCCGTGCCTCTGATGCATTTTAATAAGCAATTTTCCTCTCTTGTTCTCTGAGCATGTGCTAGGTGCTACCTCTTATAGAATCGACATTTCCTGTTCTCCACATTGTAAGATGTTGCTGCTTGGTGGCATGAGTGAAGGCCATCGAATGGCCGACTCTTGAGCGAATTGAAACAACTCTGTAGCTGGGTACGGTGCTTGAACTCGTGATTGAGGAGGCAGGCCCCGAAGGCAATGCTCGACAACAACCGTGGACAGTATCGAGAATATTCCAACTCCCAACTCGATTACCTAGCGGTATCAAGGGATCCCATTGCACACACTGATCGACTCTTGGGAATCTGACCATGTCATTTTTCGGCCGATGATTCTTCTGGCAAAAGAGAATGTCCGGCTCTGCGCTACGTGACAAGCTCTAAGCACTAGGTCCAAAGAGTCGTTTGGATGTACAGATTAATTGAGAACGCGGATTTGGGCATCATCTGTGGATAAATGTTTGCCAGCGCCCGCACAAGTTGGGCGGCCGACGCAACGATTCTGGCAGGAGAAGGGGACAAGTTTTGCCAAGCCATCTGGCCGTCAGCATTCCAAGCTAGATATTCTAGCAAGAGGTCCGTTCAAGCTCTAGTCAAGGTCGTAGCTCCGCGATCTCAACGCCGGGTCGGTTGCTGTGCGATAGCTACAGGCTGGACAAGTCATGATCAACAGCGGCAAGTCATGTCAGGGGAACTCTCAGGATTCCAGAATATCAATGCCCATGCAGATCCAAAAAGCGCCGAGTCCCCAACATACCAGACGACGGGTGGCCACGAGGCGTGTACACTAATGCTTGAGGGGACCAACCCGACTCGCCGAGCATGAGCCGGTGCAAGCCCACCAGACTTGTCGGCTAGTCTTGGCCACTATCGATATCATCGGGGTCCGGTTCGACATGTTCAAATTGGCTCCGGCCAGCAGTAACGGAACGAGCCATTGGTCGTCGGGCAGTAAGATCTGCCTCTGTCGGTTGATTGCTTTGGGGGGCCTTACAAGTTGTTTGTGTATCTCATGCTCCTTTCGTGGCGCTCACTTACAAGATTGCATATTCTGCCGGTCATTTCTAGGTAGAGGAATTCCTTTGAGGCCATCCCAAGTCCCAGATTTACGCCTTTCTTGAAAAGGCACAAACATGGTGGCTATTCAGCTGGCGACCGCACCAAGAAAGCTTATAGCCACGTCTAGTCCATGTATACTGACTAGACGCCCGCAGAATGACCATGGGGGTTGTTTGTACAACAGAGACGTGTCCAAGGTACTCTACAGCTACGACCCTACAATATTATATAATTATATTCCATGGGCTGCGGTCATGTGTGTACAGAGTACTCTGCGAGTGAACATACATTGATGGAAAAGCTCGGGCCAGGATCTACGCGGGGAGACGTGAGTGTGCAAGGGACAGTGCTCATTCGAGGGTCCTCCAGTGCCAAGTGTGTACAAGGATAAGGTAAGCTTATGCCGCTCTGCGCACGTACATGACCTACTACTCCTGCTACTGCGTGCAACTGTTGGAGGCTTTGAGCGTCGGGAAATACTTGCAACGAGATCGGGACGACCCTGACTCGACGATCATGGCCAACCGTGGAAATGCCTGAAGAAGCCCGAATGCCAGCAATAGTCTTGATATACTGCTGTTGGTCTGTGCTAAACATAGAGAGAAGGTAGGGGTCCAAAGAGACCAGAGAGAGGGAGGGGTGGTAAAAGAAACAAAAAAAAAAAGTCATTGCTGCGCCGCGCATCAACGATTCCATGTTCCGTTACCGCTAGGATAGCCGTGGGTCATACGATTCAGGGGGGCACGGTTCGATCATTTTGCACTTCGGACCAGCTTCCGGCTAATGACATTTCACTTGACTTTTTATTCAAGTGGTGGGAGTAGGTAGGCGGAGTAGGGGAATCAACCGTGTCTGGCACAAGAATGGATGATACAGTGGGTGATCTTCTTCATCTACACATGCTATTCCCTCTCCTACCCACAAGGGACACTGCAGTATGCGTACGTATGTAGTACATGCGTTACCCTGCCAAGTGCATAGCTTGCATTCGGGATCCAACGAATTGATCTGATCTATTCAGGTACCTACTACCAATTGGCATGCTACTCACTACTGCCAATCCTCTACACCACTAAACTATGGAGATTTGCATACTAGGTACATGAGAACTTTTCGGCAAGCATTGCACTTGTGAAGGAGCAGTGACTCAAAGCGCAATACGGCGATAGTAATAGAAATGAGGGATAATAACAAGAAGGAAAACGGCCGTTGAATGACAGTAAAGACAGTCACTGATTTCCTTCCTCCACTACTCCGTACCTACACCAGACAACCTTGACCCAAGTAATAACAAGTGGGCGCCACCACACGCGCATCCGATCATCGACAAATCCATGTCCGACCTAATGTGAACCCATGGGGCTCTGGAACTGGGACCGTGCAGTGTACATCAGTTCCCAGGCCACTAGGCATGACATCCCGGTGACATGGTTCCTGGAGATCCCTCTGTCCCTGTTGATTTCCTGTTGGTGGCCGCCCCCATGGATGGAGCCAAGACTATCCACTGCCCAGGGCACTGAGTCGGGGGACCAAAGTGTCGTAGTGTATTTCCTAGGTTAGGTAGGTAGCCCGCCAGAAAAAAAAATACGCTGCTTCAAGGGAAAGGGGTGATTTACCAGTTCCAGGATATGGAAGCGCCTTTTTGGGGTGGGAAATCGAAATTGCAAGAGTAGGAAGAAAAGTACCTACCTACACCCGCTTCTTTTTGCTGGCCCAGGTTAATAAATGTTGTTAATCCAGTAGTAGCTAGCTGTGCGGAAATTCTAGCCCCGAACCACTGGTCGGTCTATTAGGTGCTATTCAAATATTGACGACGAGCTACCAAATTGTTCGGGCGGTCCCTTTCTGGCTTGTTCCTGTTTTCTCGTCTTCCTTTCTTCTCTTTCAAATCTTCGGGTGGCCGCAATTGACTTTTCCTGATCATTGTGCGACCTGATCCTTGACTTCAACTTTCGCTCTCTGCTACTCGAGAGCTGCTGGCCCGGTACCGACTTTTTCCGGACAAGCAGAAAAACAAAAGATTAGCAAAGCACTATATCACGAGACAGCCAACCACTGCTGTTCCTTTATTATCCTGGATATCGCGAGGCGAGAAGACTAGAGTTGAACCTTTACTTCTCCCGACTCCCAGCATTGCGCATTGACTGGCGCTCCCAAACAGTCGAGCCCGGTCCAAAGACTTGGACATTTTACAGCAACGGGTCAAACAGGAACGAATCCATCAAATTTCAGCAGCTCAATTCCAGACCGGGCTGCTGCCACTTAATTACCCCACATCCCCTCACCAATCGAGAATAAGGTGTGTCACTGGATCGGACCATACAGCAGCAACAGCAGTAGTATTATTATTACTGGACTGGTTCGGTTTGTAGGTCGCATCCCTCTGCAATTCCATAAACTCTTGTACCCGGCCGAGGCCTACGACGAATCAAAGCGCATCCCGAGCTGCTTCTAAAAAATTGCTTGCCGCAAACACCACACCCTAAAAAAAAACTACCAGACATACGAGAAGAAGAAAAAAGTTCGACAGGGGTTTTCTAGCAAGCACCGTTGTCGCAATGGGTCTCTTCTCCAAGAAGCCAAAGGCGCCCAAGGTGGTGGGCAAGGAATTCCCAGGCGATTCAAACTCGACCACAAGCTTTCAGTCAGACCATGAGACGCTCAAGTCACCCATCAGCTCAAATGGACGCTCGTTCAACCGGGCATCAGCAACGGGCGCCAGTATCCCCACGACGCCTCTGACGCCCTTTTCGCCAAAGGTGGATATGCCAAAGCCACCGGACCCGAATCTCGACCCGGCCGCATACTTGCAAAGTCTGGGCGCAGTCCGAGAAAGATCAAAGATTGTCGCCGAAAAGGCAATGACCAATACCTTGAACCATTTTGATGTGGACATGTCCAAGTTTTCCGACGTCATCAGCTTTGTCTGTGGAATCATCAAGGTGAGTACTCTAGTCGCGATTGCCATTGCGCACACGCGCTTGTACAGCTGCTAATGACATACCTTGCTAGAGAGACTACGATGCGCCCTTCAACTCGATTCCCCCTCACGGTCGATACCAACACTTTTGTGTCGGCGGCCGCGATAGGATAGCCAATCTCCTTTCAACATTTGTTGGCATTGACGAAAGTGAAAAGTGCCGACGCCTGATTGACCTTTTCCTCATCAGCGTACTTCTTGACGCTGGTGCTGGAACATCATGGACTTTCAAGAGCGCCGAGAATGGCAGGATATATCGACGATCAGAAGGTCTGGCGATTGCCAGTCTCGAGATGTTCAAGTCGGTATGAAGACGAATACCGCCGCCCTGCAGCCCGTACCCATTACTAACATTTGTAGGGCCTCTTTTCTGGCGACCCGAACAACAAATTCCAGGTCGACAAGAATGGTCTTCGTAGGTTGACCGTGGAAGCGCTGGCTAAAGGCGTGCAATCCCGCCCTGGAAACGAGCTGGCTGGCTTGGAAGGACGGGCAGAGATGCTCATCAAGCTCGGCGACGCCTTGGACCAGAAGCGAGAGTTCTTTGGAGAGAGCGGGAGGCCCGGATACATGCTTGGTAAGCTGCTACTTGTGCCAATTTAGCCATGGTCATTCATCTGACGCATTTAATCACAGATTACCTCTTGTCGCATCCCACGACGCAGGCATCTTCCATGCCCATTGTTGTGCTCCCTGTCCTTTGGAACGTTCTGATTACTGGTCTTGCTCCGATCTGGCCAGCGTCTCGGACGGCTATCGACGGAGTATCCCTGGGAGATGCATGGCCCTGCTCGTCCATGCCTCAGGCTGTGTCGTCGCCATCATCACCAAGCTTCTCGGCCTTCCCCAAGTCTCAACCTCCGACTGCCGCCTGGGAATCTATTCTGCCATTCCACAAGTTGACGCAATGGCTTACGTACTCACTCATGCAGCCAATGCAGTCTTTGCTGAAGATACACTTTGCCGGTGCCGAGATGCTGACAGGCCTACCCGAGTACCGCAACGGTGGGCTCTTTATTGACCTGGGTGTCCTGATTCTGAAAAAGGATGACATGGAGCGTGGACTACAGAACTATGCAGACTACTGTCGGCGCAAGAACGTCAAGGCCGTCGAAGTAGCGCCCATGTTTGAGCCGGGCGACGACGTCATTGTAGAATGGCGCGGTGTGACAATTGGTCTGCTGGATCGACTTTTGCCTGAGGTGAACAGATCGCTCACAAGGGAGCTGAATGGCTCTGAGCTTACATTACCCCAGCTTTTGGAAGCTGGTAGTTGGAAGGTGAGTTGACATCCTGTCCCCAAAATACAAGTGCTAACAATTCCAGGGCGGTCGAGAAATTGCTGAAGTCAGTAGGCCCAATACCAAGGAGCCCCCAATTCTGATAGATTCGGATGGTACTGTATTTTAAAGTGACATGCTCCAGAGTCCGCACAGGACAAATAATGAGAAAGAAGGGAAAAAAGAGAGATGTCTACCACTGGAAGGATGACGTGGATTCTCGGGAGCAGTCAGCTATACCTTGTATAATGTTTATTTCAAGATCGGCCTGCCAATTGTCCACATCGCAAATCAGACGGACTCGAGAGCTGTGATCTCCATGTTCCTCTACCCGCGCCGATCTTTGGTGATATGCCTCGTGACACTTGTACCATGGGTCATTATTCTATTATACGGCAATGGAATGAGGCTTGGGGCTACCACATGCCGAGTAGCTGGGTTGAGAGTCGAAGGAACAATCATAAATTATACTGGTTGTTGCCACATTTGTTCATTTCCCTAATGACCTTCCTCCTTCACAATTGCCCAGTATTGTGCTGCCTTGCTTTCTCGCCACCTCTTGCCCCATTTAATCACCAACAGATAAACACTGCAAATTGCCAAGCCGACAAAGGCCGCACTAATAAAACAATCTTGAGTTCCCAAGTCATCCAGCCATGGCGTGATCCCGTATCCAATCGCAAAACTCATTGTGTTTCGTATAATGATGCAGGTCGTGAGAGCGTCGCCAGACAATTCGCGATAGGAATCTATCAGATAAGAAACAGACAATGTTACCCCGACTGTGTTAGAAAACGCAGTTGCACCCATGGCGCATACGAGGCCAAACCAATGTACATGGTGAGCAGCCCCAACACCCCAAAGTATAAGTGACGCTGGCAAAACAATAGTAGACACAGTGAACAGCCACAATCTATGTTCTGGCTCTAGAACACCATTGTTGTTGCGGGCTACCCGAATAATGAATCGGTCTGAGAACACTCCCGTAAAAGCCGAGCTGGAAAAGTGTAAGCAACGAGATGGGTCAGAGGATTCTTGGGTACTTGCGCTGCTACAACTCCTACAAGGCATGCTACGTAGGTTAGACCCACGAGAGCTGGGGTAAAATTGTAGGGACTGCCTCCGAGAATGATGGAACTGGTGGCGTTGAGGATGTTGAAGAATATCAAATACGTCCCATAGCTGAAGCCTGCATAAAATACCACAGGCCAAGAAAGCAGTTTGAGAGATTGCCAGGCTCGGCGATGCATCATGAATGGCCGTGAAATATTTAAAACGGAGAGCTTGCTCCGGAATGACTTGGTGTTCTTGCTGAAATCTCGCTGCTGGTCTATCACCCGATTTTATATGAGATTCTTGATGTATATGCCCGATTGGTTGGACTCACCTGATGCGGATCTGCGTTTTGACTCCCTGTCGTAGTTTGTCTCCTCCATGAAGAGAAAAAGAAAGATCCAGGTCACAGCAATGAATATTGCAGGAAAGTAGAAAACCCACTTGTACCCCATACTGTCATTGATAAAGCCACAGATGATGGGTGCAAAAAAGTTGCTCCCGGCTAGGGTAAAGGCATACCAGCCCATGTAGGTTGCACGCTCGTGAGTAAAGAATAAATCAGCAATGGTTGTCTCTGGGAGTGCCTCGATTGGTGCGGCAAAGAAACCTGTAAGAATGCTTTTTGCAATCCACTGCCCTGTGCTGTGGGCATACGGGCTCCATATAGTGACAGCCATGAGCGCAATCAAAGAGAGCAAGTAGGTAAACCTCTTGCCGTATTGCAGAGCAAAAGGCTGCCAAAACAACAGAGACCACCCTAGAAGCAGAAACATGTAGCCCGTACCAGCATTAAGCGTGGCAACCGAGACATTGAGCGCCTCGGAGAGAGGAACAAGCACCGAGTAGACGACAGACAGTGCTATTCCATTGAACCAGGTATATCTGACCAAAGTCAGCAGAGATACATGGGGACTCTATTGCCTCTGGCTTCAAGATTTGCAAAGAACTACTTACAGCAGAGAGCATGACAAAGCCAAGTATTTGCGCTTTGGAGTCCAGTTTAGAGGGTCCTCGGGATCCTGCAACGGCACCGGGACCAAAAGAATGTCGGCTCTGTCGCGAACATGCTGAGCAACAATTGTATGCTCCAAATCTACCAAGTGGACGGTACCTGGAGTGCAAATATCATCAATCTCGTTCGAGTCAGCCATTGCGAATCTTGGCTTGGCCACGGTCTTTCTGTTGTTGTCTTATGGCAGTTGGACGTGGGATCATCCCCGCGGCAGACTGTCTAACAAATGAGTCGTCTAATCAATGATTGTCCAAGGTAGGGAGGAGTAATCACCTGCATCGTGCATGAGATAACCGTGTGTCGCACATGGGCCAATGGCATTATCGGACCTTCTCTATCTCTATCTACACCCATCGGAGCCAAACAGCAAATAGTGCTGAAAGGTCAACAAGATAAAGAGAGAACGAAGTTGGATTGAAATGGGTGGGAATGAAATATAGGATAAATAACCTACAATAAGTCAATATCATTATAATTATGGCTGTCATGTACATCCTGATGCTAGGTCGCAGCCTTAGCTACCTCCTTCTTTCTCAATGAGTCGCAATAGGGTTCAATTTCACCTCCACAAGGATCAATCTATGAGATACCGACTCCTTGTGACTTTTCCCAGCGTCGATAAATGGAATTGCATCATAATTCCGAGCACTTGGGCATAAACGAATGGCCGGAATGCCCGATGCCACCTTTATTTGCAATAGATTGTTGACCTTCGCCACTCGCCTATGCATCCTTGCCAAGAAATAGAGTAAACACCACTATCTCGACCATATACCCCGCATCACGGGCAATCGGCGTACGGAGCAATGCAGGTAGTTTCTCCAAATTGGAGTTTAGACAAAAGCTCAAATTTCTTCCCCAAAGAACCTTTCAACCCTGAATCTTGAAAGAAATAGAGAAATAAATAAATATTTATTCGCCTGATTATAGAACTAATTGGATTTGTTGCATTGGAAACCCGTGGTTTACTTGCTGATTTTGGGCAAATGGTTGGTTTCTCCATCCGAGTTCTTTCGCATGATGGTCACTGTCCAAGGTTCGTCCACAAATCCCGGACCTCTGTGCATATGAGGGGTGATCTAGGTTTGCAGCGATTGGCAGGAGCGTGTTGTTCGCTGACCTCACAGCGTTGCATTTAGTAGGTGCCCGTGAGATGCACCACCCTAAGGAAACATTAATATTCAAAGTGGCCAGACTCAGGACGACCAGGTCGCAACAGGCAGTCAGTACATAATTCACCCTTGAAAGACGCAGAGTCCGACGTGAAATTCTCCTTGTGGTCAGCACACATTGTTTGGCAACACTGAGGATTCTGTCTCCGTGCTGGTTCCGATGAAATATATTTCCGCCATCCTAGCTGCCTCGCTGGCTGCGACAAAAGTCGTTGCTCAGGAGACAGGCGAACATACCGACTGGCCGAGATGGTGTGGAAAGGTCTATGAAGCCGGCTACCCCAGCTTTGAGCCTGGAGGGCATACCACGGAGCCAGTTGACAATGGCACAACAAACCTCTACATACAATTCAAGCCGCGCTATTCCATCTATCTCGACGGAGAGTCGAGCGGCTCTTTTGTTGTTAATGCCGCCTTGTCACCTTGGTACGGCCTCTCGTGGTCCAATTCCACCTCAAATGAAAATACGACAAAACCATTTGATGTTCTTTTCTTTTCCATCAGCCTCGTCTCGAATGACATGGTTCTGGTGGAGGATTCAATCCCCGTTAATGTCACGGGAAAAGAGTACGAGTTTGATCTTTCATCAGTCGCGCCAAGTACAACGCCATATGATGTCGTCTTGAGTGGTTCTTCCGAGTATGGTGATTGGCATTATAATGCGACATCCACGCTTCTGTACCTACCGGACAATCCCGAGGGCAGTGCAACCAAAATCGACAATCTCAAGGGTGGCCTTTTATTCAAGAGCCCCGACACGGGAAACATTTTCGAGCCTCTCCTCCCATATGGATACTATGGCCTTTACAATGGTTCAAACAGCACAGAGGCTGCCGACGATTTCGTGAGGAACTATACTAGTGACGGCCAAGGCCTTAATGCCATTATTTCCTTGGCCGGATTCGACGATGCCAATCCAGTGTATAACAGCATGGATCAACAGAGACTACGCTTCATGTACGACTTGCGAGGTTCATACCAAAACCTGTCCATTGTTGAACAACATGTCAATGCCGTCAAGAATCACACATCAATCTTTGCCTACTGGACCGCTGATGAGTACGTTATAATAAAGTAGTGACGAGACATTCTTACTGACAATAATAGACCTGACGGCCACCAGGCTCCATTTGATGCTCCCACCAATGCACAGGCACTTATTCATCAACTTGATCCTTATCATCCGGTTGCGGTCACGTTGAATTGCCAAGATTACTACTTTGGGCCCTACTCGGCGGGTGCTGACATACTCATGGAAGATGTCTACCCGATTGCCATTAACGCTACCTTTTCCAAATGGAATACTACGTGCAACGCTACTTTGGGTGATTGCGGGTGCGACAACTGCGATGGAGACGTCCAAGACGTATCGTCCCGATTGGATGATCTTTCGACCTACGAGTATTGGCTCGGAAGATGGCCGTTGCCAAAGTTTCATAATCCTCAGGTCTTTCATGGAGAGGATTACTGGTTCAGGGATCCAACACCTGGTGAAGCAAGAGTCATGAATGCTCTCGCATTTAATCGAGGCGTTACTGGGATCTTTGGATGGACCTGGCCTGGAAGCTGGGAATTATTCGACGTACATACCGAGATGGCCCTTGTGGTTACGCAGCCACCTGTCCGAGATTTTCTCTTAAGCGGGAATCCTGGGCGCATATTTGCCACAGTCTCAGAGCTTTTGGATATAGCTTACTGGGCTATCGATGATCGAGTCATGGTGAGCGTGGTGAATGGTGGCAATGTCGATTTGCAAGGTCCCTTGTCGTTTGAGATACCTGGGCACGTAACAACTATTGAGTCGGTCCCTTTTGGTAATCTATCGTGGCAGTTTACCAATGGTCAACTGAGCATTGACACACTCCCTACCATGACGGCAAGTCTTGTAATACTCAAAGAGTAGTATAGGGCTCAAAAAGTTAGACCAACATTGGGAAGGTGTGGTGAATGAATTTGGATTTGCTCAAGCAGAATCGTTCCAAGGCTGCTATTGCAACTCGATTAGCTATATGTCATGGGCCCATGTGAGCTAACTTCTCCCCCATCATCCGGGAGAGCAATCTGTTCGACGGGTAGGTTGACTGACGACGTCATGCGAATTTGTGGGTATATGTATGCGATCTATCTATATTAAATCTTTTCCCATGCGCCGAAACCTATTCCCAACAGTACTCATCCATGGTAGACGTACTTATGCCATTAAAGCAATGTGCTTGAGTTCGCTGTTGTGGGAGTTAGCCATTGTAATGCCTTGAAAAATAAGCAAGTGATACTCACTTCTGAACTTGCTGGCCAACTTTCATGGCGGGATACTCGACCTCTTCTCCCTCGTCTCTGCCAAGGTCGAACTGAGCTGTACGGATTTTCCTCGCCTGTTCGGCTAGGATCTCGTTCGGAGACAAGAGATAGTCGGACGATAAGTGGTAGAAAAAGGTCGAGGAAATGCGGACCAATGGTCTATCAGGGAACTCCTGCTTGCGACGTTCCACAACCTTGAGAGTCGCATCATTGACGACTACTTCGTGAAATCCAGCCTTGATGAGACCGCCGGTGAGATGCTCCAACTGCTTGCCCGCTTGCACCAATAAGTGCTTTCCCGGCGGGATACTAACAGGTATGCGCCTCCCAGTGTTTCGTGCCCAGATGTGTAGGCCGGGGTATCTTGAGCGACCGTGAATGGTCAAAAAGTTGAGATCGGTGTGAAAACCTGCGAGAATACTATCTTTCTTGCCGTATTTTGTGAGATTGGAGGCTGTCGGTGCAAGCAAATGAGGTCTATAGTATGGTTAGTACGTGAACACCTTTGTGATTGTCACCAAGTCTTACCCGTAACGTCCGGCTTCGATGAATGCTTCTGCAGGTAGGCCAAGGCCAACAGCAGCCATGCCAGAGATATCCGTTACTCTAAGGACGCAAATGGTAAGCCCATGACCAATTTCTTGAAAGAAGGTCACACAACACTTACGCATCTCTGAGAGTATTTCCCCACGCGTTCATGACCGGTTCCCATCTGTCATGTATTTGCCGAGCATCCGGAACAATGTTTGCAGCATTCAAGCCGGGGAACTCAGTCTTATACGGCGGGTTTTCGACCATTCTCCAAAAGAATCTGCACTTTGGATCTGGCGAGTGAGCCTTGATGTCCAGCGGCCGTTCGGATGGCGCAAGGCGTTCAATGACCTTGAGGCACGGCTCATCTACCGCGCATTTTGGCTTTTCTGTGTTCTCCAGGGTAACGCCGATTTGATAACCCAGCTCTGGCCTCTCATCCTTCTTCAGCTCTTCCTCTGGTTGCGCAAAATAGTCCTCCAGCAAGTCAAGAAAGGTGGTGTTGTCTTCCTCTGAAACTCGGGAATCATGCACGACTAATGCGCCGTATGTGATAAGGGCATCGGCCGCTTTTTTGCACTCGGCAATCACCTCGGGAGAGTCGCGAGGCTTGCTCCGAAAAATGTCCACGTCGATCACTGGTAAATCCATCGACAACTCCTTGCTTTCCTGCGCTTTGTCTGCCTGTGCGGCCATGGTTGACAATATGCTACCCATTGGCGCTACAGGTGTTTCTGATAAGTCTGTTGCTGTTGTCCTTGTTGTTGTGCTCTCCATGCTGACAGAGATCTAGATCTAGATCTAGTTCGTGCGGGGCAAGAGCGCGTTTGATTCTTATAGTTGTTTGCCCGACAGTAATGTGATGCACTGCATCTGATGGCGATGTTTGTGATGGCACGATCAGGTGCCGCTTTAGGCAAGGAGCACGTGTTGGTGCATCACGAGGGCGCCGGCGTAAACCGTCGGAGATGCACCTGCTGCTCACCACTTGAGGACCTTGGTGGTTAGAAGACGCCAAGTGACAGGCAACTGATTGTGCACGCGCCGGTCTCAGCCGGAGTCCGCTGAAACCGCTATACTTCACGGGACTTGAATCATTTGATTTCTGCCCCTTTACTGAATAGAATTTTCCTCAATGCGACTGTGAAGTTCTAGGCAATGTCGCCGGTTCGGCCAGATGTAGCATTCCGATCTGAAATCTTGCAGTGTGTACGGGATGTACGGAGCAGCTGCGGCGCGTTTGTGTCTTGGTCGTTTTAAGCTTATTTCCGGGCGACAGAAGTTACAGAACCAGCCCGTTTTGGAGGGTGCAAATTGCAGACACGACTCGCTGTTCGGTACTTACCAAAGATACACGTTTCATTGGGCACGCCGTTGCCCACCGTTGGCATAGGCATTCCATCGAGATACTCATGTTGTATTGGCCACCCTGTTCATAGACAAGGTAGGTATACAGGGATATGAAATTCTGGCGGACTCTGGCGACTGCCAGTGCTGAAGCTTCTACTTCAGCATTTATGTTGTGATTCGGGGGAGAGATATTATTCTGAAATATGACTTCTCAAGTGCCCCACGCACTTTTGCTTGGTTTCTTTCAATCCATTGCGGGCAGTGAAACACGAATAGAGGTCTTTCTACCATATAGGCCTCCATGTGGCGCGTGAGCGCCCCAAGTCATGTGGGCTCTTTGTTGTATCAAAGACAAGGGAAAATATGGACAGACGCCACACGCTCAGAGCTCCCAAGACATCTTTGTAAGCTGTCGCTTTTCCGATTATACCAATACTACCTTGTCCATTCATTGTGTGCTTGCTAGAAGGCATTGTAATAACCGGAAACGGCTGTGAAAAATACTACAAAGAAGATCATTCCTCCAGCTATATAATCAACGGGGTCTTGGTGTGAAATCAGCATCAGACATTTCAAAATAACATAATACAATGTCAAGCCAACAGCAATTTCTTTGTGCATTGTTTTGACTTCCACGGCCATCTAACAAGATAATATCAGCATGTGCCACGAGTATCAATACCGGCAATCCCAGTGTGGACAATGCTGGCAACTTCACGGCGAGAAAAGTTACACCAACTTGCAAGAGATTTGTAGGACAGCAGCACGAAATGGGGGGTTTGGAAGGTGCAAAAATGGTATCCAAAAAAAAGCAAAGGATAAGGATCGCCAAGAAACAGAGATCAAGAGAGAAAAATGGAGAGATTGCGAAAACTGTATTCACAGGGATGAGGTGCACAATATATGGATAGGGAATCCGGCTTGATTTTAAGATGACTCTGGAACATAATTTTCCAAACACGGAATTTCTGATATTGATGCTGGACTTATTGTATATTACTACGTATAAGAGAAAGAAAATGAAGATAAAGAGGAGAAAGAGAAAAAGAGGGAAAGGGGGGAGAAAAGAATAACAAGAATATACATGGAAATTTAATTCTACTTTCCCAGTGTCGAATCAATTAAAATATCATGATATGATATGCTTAGTTCAAGCAGATATCGTCAAAATGATATTTCATCCACGACTTATCCAGTATACATATGCTACTTCACCTGCAGCTGCAGGTCTTTCTGGCATCCACGACTATGCGACAACTCCGGTACCAGCGTATTCCTTGACTAGTTCGCAGACGCATGAAGCGGAATCAAGTCTAAATAAATCAGCGTCACCAAATAATGATTATTTTCCCTAGAGAATTACTTACGAGTAGCTGTAGGGTGGCGTCAAACTTCCCACCTGAGTAATACTCTCCGTGCTGTTCACAAAGACATTGTTGCGATCGAGAATGTAGCCATCTTCGTCACTATCAAGGTTGGTAACAAGGGCCAGCTTGGTGTTTAGGAAGTAGTTCTCTTCCGCAAGGACTTGTGCACCCATGCGTGAGTGAACACCGGATGTCGGGTTGTCTTCATAGCAAGAACTATACACATGGCCCGTTCCAAATCGAATGGATGGGAGACGCGAGTTGACATTGGTCCAGTAATTATGATGATAGGTTACGTGAAGGTAGCCCGTATCTTCATCTCCATTGCTGTCAGAGTGACCAATCAATGAGCCTTTCCACTGGGAGATCATCAGTATTGAGTTACAAGTATGGCATCCAAAGTCGGGATCGGTCTTACGTGATCATGAAATTTGGTCCATGAAACGGTAACATCATCACTAGCATGAGTAATATCAAGTAGACCATCATAGGTGTCCTTGTCTCCGGTGATACCAATGGTAGAAAGCTGCACGGATCTCAACATGCGATGACACAAGAGTTGAAAATATGGGGAGTGGGGTTCGACTTACGTCGCAATGGTCAATCCAGACATTGGTCGAGTATTGAAGCTCAATGAGATCCTTGCTTTCTGGCGCAACATGAAGTTTTAGGTTCCTCAAAATGACATTATTCGCCTTCTTGATACGGAAACCTCCATTGGTGAGGCCTTGTGAACTGTTAGCGCGGCCAGCGTCAACGTCGCAATGACGGAAAGGGCCATACCGGAATCAGACCCAGTGCCAATGATGGTGGTGTCACTGAGAACGTCGAGAATACCGCATCCGTCAAGAATGCCTGAGATTGTGATTACACCGGCTCCATCAATCGCGCTCTCCAAGGCCGAGCAAGAAGTGACTGTCGTACCACTTCCGCTACCACCGCCAGTCGCTCCAGCACCATAGCCGACGAGAGCATAATTTGGCGATGCACAAGTGCCAGTTGATGTTGTTGATGGCCCGGTCGACGTGGATGTGGATGTGGACGTAGTGAGAGTCGTAGCCCTTGTGGTAGTACTGGTCGCTATCGTGGTTGTGGAGGTAGCAGCGCCTAATTCGTATTAGAAAAAATCCCAACATCACCGTGGCCTGCCATACCTGAGAAAGCACAAGTACATTCCTTTGAAATAGCGCTTGGCTTGCTTGAGCAATATGAAGCCCAGGCTGGTAAAGCAGCTGTAGCCGTGACAGTTGACTGAGTGAATGTTGCACAGAAGGCCGATGCAGTTGCTGAGTTTGCACTCATGTACGAAGCGCACGCGTCTGTGTCGGGATTTGTGCATGCCAGCACAGCTGGCACAAGGGCCAGAATACTGTAGCGATGCATTGTGTGAAAAGCAGAAATCTAGAATATGTATAGGAGCCGGCCTTTTCTGAAGTTGACAAAGATATCCATTGGTCTCGATGATGACTGAAACTATCTGTAGACTTTATACTCCGTCAAACAATATAGTAATCAGTGCCATGGACGTATCGTGATAGTCATTGCAGTGCAAATGTGGTGTATATTCTTATCCAATCCATCGATTTTCCACCAGTAGAAATGGCAAAGCATTGAATGTCTCATGAAGCATGTTGTCGAGGCTATCTGCCCAAGGTCCGAGTGACCTTCTAATCATTTCGGTTACTGAGCCGTGCAGGCTAGCATGGCAATGACAACGCAAGCACAAACAGAAGCGATAGAATGCCCCAATCAGCTGCTCCAGGAGAAGAAGGGAAAAAGATGCTTCCAAAATAAGCGGTAGCCTTGGGTGTTCTTGGACTAAGGCAATACTACCTTGCCACATGTCACGAATTTACGGTTCTGAGAACGAGAGCTATAATATTGATGGTGACCAAAGATGACGAGTGAATATGATTCACCTGAGCGACATAGTGCCAATAATTGACTCTGTAGATTCCTAGTGTGTGGTTATCAGGAGTATTTTACCACCAATAACGTGATTTTATACACCCAATGTCGCTATGCGGCTCTGTCGAAATGGCAGTATAATATTAGAGAGCCTATTGGCGGAAAGTCTGCCAACTTGCCCATGTAGCTATGTACAGGAGCTTTTTGCAACCACTATGCCGCTTCTGTGGCGGCGTTTTGAGAGCCGTTGATTACACACATGTACCTGCCTAGGTAAGGATCAAGTGTGCCTGAATAGCAACGCTGAGACTGTAGTCGAGAATTGACTGTGACAGACTTGAGCAAAGTAAAGACTGCTCGCTTAATCGGGTGCACGTTCCGGATCGACACTTGAAGTAACAGACCCTGCTTGAAAGATGCTTTAATAGATAAGTACTTAAAAATCCTGTGCATCAAGGGATGGAGATACTGCATGTGTACACTATATCCAATACAATTAATAAAGAGTAGAATTACACTACGGAACTAGAGTGCGAATAATTGACTGAAGGACCATTTTCATTGCCTCCCCCAAACTCCACAGTCATTCTGCAGCGCATTCATATTTATCTACTGTATGTTTTTTTATCTTCTTTTTATTCGTTTCATTATTAGGTATCGCTCGGTGTCACATGAGATGAGGTCGCTTGTCATGATTGTCGCATACATTCATTATGAGAATGCTTGTTTTGATTTATTCCGTGCATAGTTTTAAAGTAAAGAATATCCTTACTGGGTCTTTCTTTTTTTTTCTTCCCCTTTCTTTCTTTATCAAATTATACTCTGCGTCTTCGCAAGTCAAAGTATAATTCTCATATCTAGTGAGGGGCCCCAAAATTCCTACTCAGACATCGACCTATTGGACTTTCATAGACCCTGGTGGGTGTAAACTGATGATAAATCACATGCGATTTATAAGCAAACTTTTAGAGTATAATATGAAGGCGATGCGCTCCCGAAGTCATTGTGCGAGTGATTAACAATTTATTTTGTGACTATTGTATCGTACCTAACTCCAGTTATTCTTCCACTGCAAATAAAAAAAAAAGCCAAGTTAATATGACTACCCAAGCTGTAAAGATCTTTGGCCCTGGAAAGGCAGAGATCGCCGAAGTTCCTATACCCAAGCTACGCGACGGCTATGTGCTTGTTAATGTCAAAGCCGTTGGTCTCAATCCCACAGACTGGAAAGCACTGTATCGCACGGAACCCCCCACGGGTTCTCGGAGTGGCTGCGATTATGCCGGTATCGTTGAGGAAGTTGGCGGTAATCTCCGCAAGCCTTTTAAGAAGGGCGATCGCATTGCTGGCATGGCGCATGGCGCGTAAGTGGCTCATTATGTTCTTCAACCGCTGGAAGTCAGTCGGGACGTCGCAGCAATTCGTCCATCCTCCATTAGCAACCACAAGGATCTCAAAGAAAAGGGAGAAACTGATGCGAGATACAGGTATTCACAGGAGCCTGACTTTGGCGCCTTTGGGCACTATATGATCGCCATGGCCGACGTTGCGATGAAAATCCCAGATAATTTGTCCTTTGAGGAGGCGGCGACCTTGGGCGTTTCCATTGTAACTGTGGGCCAGGGCCTGTACAGAGCTCTTGAGCTTCCTTTACCTACAGCGCCCTTGAGAAGTCCGGAGCCGCTGCTCATCTATGGCGGTAGCACAGCTACTGGTATCTTTGGTATACAGTACGCCAAGTTGTCCGGCCTGACTGTTGCCGCCACGGCATCGCCGCACAACCACGACTACCTAAAGTCTTTGGGTGTAGACGCCGTGTTTGACTACAAGTCGCCTCAATGTGCCGCTGATATCAAGGCTTGGGCTGAGGGGCAGGGTAAACAGCTGCGCAAGGCGTGGGACTGTATTGGCAGCGAAGCAAGCGCGACTATATGCGCAGCTGCCTTAAGTCATGATGAGGAGGGCTCCATTTACGCCTCGCTGATTCCCGTAGACCACAAGACGCTGCTCGCTACGAATCCAGGGGTCAAAGAGTCACTTTGGACGCTGGGCTATGATGTTTTTGGTTATTCGTACCAGGCCATGGGCAAAGAGAGGCCTGCAAGCCTGGAGGAGCTTCAGCATGGCCATAAGTTCTGGGATTTAGCCCGGGATTTACTTGAGCAGGGCCAGATCAAGACCATCCGGCCGACGGTGAACAGAGACGGGTCCGGTTTGGATGGCGTATTGAAAGGACTGGCTGAGCTACAGGAGGGGAAAGTGAGCGGAGAAAAGCTGGTGTACACCTTGTGATCCACTACCTGTACGGTCTGCAGCCAAAGGCTCCTGAAGAGTCTTGCGATACATGATTGTAAAATCAACTATATTTCAACATTATTTTTGATTCAATGGAGTAGTAGTAAAAAAGTGTTGTTGTCATTAATGCATCAAAGTCAAGCGTCTCAGGATAAAATAGATCGAGCTTAGTGCAGCTAAGCACCTTGTAGCCAAGCGGCTAAAATCAGCAAGCTAGTAGGTTACTGCGGCCAGCGCTGATGGCTTGGCGCTTACTTGGGTACCTCGACTAGAATGGCTGCTGCAGGCAGACGTGGTTACGGTAATGATCAAACTTCGTACTTCGTGCTTGGCCATTATTGTCATTAGCAACATTGAATTCAAATTCTTGCAGTTTAGGATCAAGATACTTCGAATCGCGAGGCATCTAGACTGCCCCCAACATCAAATTCTGTGTTTCCTGCGATCGTCACAATTACAAATGGGCAAACCAAACACCGAAGCGGAAGCGCAAGCCGATGCCGTCTCGCTGCACACTAATCCTGGCGACCGCGAGAGCTTCCCGCCATACAACGATGACGATGCCCCCGAACTAGATATTGACGCATTGGACGACTTGCCTCCAGTCTACGCCGACGTAGTCGAAGAATCATCTTCATCCTCGGCCGAAGCTCCATTGCTTGGTGAATCCGCGCCAGTACGATCCTCGCAGTTTCGCCCCTACCGGACAGATGTTGGCACTGGCGCTGAATTCTATATTGATGGGCGCCTCGAGTCTCCTACCGATCTAGCACAATACGTCCGAATCCTGGCAGCAAAGCCACCGCGACCGTACATTCAAATTCTAGGGACTCATCAGGCCAGCAGGAAGAAGAGCGATGGCAAGACTGAGAACGTCAAAGTGACGGATTTTGATGTTTCTGTCGAGTTGACACCATATCTGTACTCAAACGTACAGTATGGCAAGTCTTGGACACAACTACGTACCGTCGACAATGCAGAAAAGGTTCATCGCGGCACGAGTCTCAAGAAGCGTGCACCTGGTGCTAAACAAGATTTGGAAGTAGGAGGAGCCCCAAAGCCTACCTTGGAAGAGTGGTGCCATCGGTTCTGTGCAAGTCATGCCGGCCTCAAGTCATTCGCCCTGAGGCGCGAAATAACCGGGTTTGACTTTCAGCAAGTAAAGCAGGAGCTGCACAGCTTGGTTCGCAGCACCAACTATAGAGGTCACCTGGAGATTCGACTTCAAACCAAAGACGCCTTGGTCGAGATCTACAATGAAGCACGGATCAATCGCTGGCGCTTGATAGGCTGGCTGCGCTTTGTTTTCTTCATTACGCTCATGTTCATTTTTTCCTGGCCATACCTCTTCTTCCGTACCAAGCGTTGGGAGGTTGCTGTTGCCGAGTGGCCATTTTCGCGAATGGCAGAAGGATCGCGTCGCGAATATGTTAGTATCACGGAAGCCCAGTGGTACAATATGTGGGCTCGGGCCATACTCCAGGCTGTCCTCGAAAAGCGTCAGACTGTCTTGGATCAGGCAGACTTGAGAAGAGCACAGGAGCCTGAACCCAGCTTTGAAACAGGCAACACTACCGTCGACGGCGCCATGGGCTTCTTTAGGGCTGGTATGAGTGCCATGAACGAAGTCAATAGGCAATTGGGGTGGGGAGGAGATTGTTAAGCAAAACAGAGTAGCGGCGGAGTAGGCTGAGTGTTTCCTTAGTAGACGGCTTATCTTGAGAATAATACGAATGCTTTTCGAGCATGGCTTGCTGCTGTGTGTCAATGGTCGACATTTGGAGACTCTTGCATGTCGCATTCTTTTTGTCGCTTGAGTTAGCAATCACAAAAGCAGTCTTCTAACGAATCTTGCCGTCACCAATATACCCTTCTCTGAAGCCCTCGTTTCTACCTGTGCTATTAGCAAGCTTCAAAGACCATTTGCCTTTCTAGGTAAAGCTGTTAGTGCGACATAATTTGTTGGCACTGTACTTTTCCACCTCAAATACTGGCAATCGGACAGTGTTTGCTGTTGAACCCGACTTGCTTTATAAACATGATGGCTGAGTAATAATCTATAGAGAAATGTCCATGATTGACCTGGCTGTATCTGAGAGTCTTTATAGGTATATATATATGACCCAATGTTCCCTGCAAAGCCACTCAACACAATATTCAAGTACTTATTTCACGATCCCTCCTTACCAGTGATACTACTTAGTCTTTCAGCCCAGCACTTACAAGTCTTGCAAGCACCATGACGGCAATCCGTGTAGCTCTCATAGGTCTTTCCTCGGTAGCAAAGACTTCTTGGGCAGCTCAAGGTCACCTCCCATATCTATCCTCTGCCAAAGGCAGGCGTCACTATGAAATCGTTGCTCTGCTCAACTCCACCAAGTCTGCAGCCGAGGCAGCGCGACAACACTTTGGCCTGCCGAGCAATGTGAGGACCTATGGAGATCCAACATTGCTTGCACAGGATCCCGAAGTTGACTTGGTCGTCTGTAATACACGAGTCGATGTGCACTTCTCAAGCATAGAGCCCTCCATTGCAGCGGGAAAGGCCGTCTATGTGGAGTGGCCGCTCACTGAGAACCTGCAACGGGCCTATCAATTGACCAGAGGCCAACCTTTACCTAACAGCATCATGGGTCTTCAAGGGAGGGTCGCGCCCGTGATTACAACCTTGAAAGATTTATTGGACTCTGGGCGCATCGGGCCAGTTCTCAGCAGCGACATTAAGGCATTTGGGAAGTTACTGGCCAACGATGCACTGCCAACTGGCCTCTCCTATTTTGCCGAAAGAGCAGTGGGAGGAAACCCAATCACCATTGCGTATGCACACATGATAGACTTTGTCCACGAGGTTTTGGGCAATTTCGAGTCGTTCCAGAGCCGCATGACTATCCAACAGCCCACTATAAAGCTTCTGGGAAGCGGTGGCGAGGACCTTGGTACGGTCACGTCTGACGTGCCAGATTTTCTCGCCGTACATGGAATTGTCAAAGGCCGGCGAACTGCTTCGGATGGTGCTGTTTTGGCTGTCACGTTTAGAAATGGCAAGCCTTTCAAAGACACACCCGCCTTCACCTGGACCATCAATGGTCAGAAGGGAGAGATCCTTGTGGTTAGCCCTTCCGGACCATATATCCATTCAGATTCCTACCATGCTCCAATTACCATCCAGGTCCACGATCATGCAACGAATCAGGTAGAAACAGTGGAATGGGATTGGGAGGACTGGCAAAAAGAACTTCCCATCAGAGCACGAATCGTTGCAGAATTATATGAGAGATTTGCCTGGTGGTGGGAAAATGGTAGGCCAACAGGTCAGCTACCAGACAACAGGGAGTGGCCAAGGCTCCACGATGGTTTAGGAAGGCTTCAAGAGCTTGAAGAGCTGTTTGCTCAGTATGACAAACAGCAGTGATTCAGGATGGATTTCGGGTTGTTTGTTCATTGAACTGTATAGAGCACATAAAGGCCATTGATTGGGGGTTCGACGTGCATTTGTGATGCTATCCGCACCTTGACTCGGTACTTGGATAAGTAGACTCAAGCCAATTAGGACATGAAAGAGCTCATGACCCATGAAATGATGGTACCGATTTAAAATTCAAAGACACCGGTCCAATCATACGTGATATCGTCACCCAGGAGAGAGGCCCAGTCCCTATCCAGCTCAGCGGCATTGAAACTCAGGGAGGGATTGAAATCATAAATGTTGGAATCAAACGCCACGGTTCCAACCACACCCGGTTCAGCATCAAGGCCAATGTTTGTCGATGGATATAAAATCTGTGGCCTTCTGATGCGAACTTTTCCATAGTAGGGAACGACCGCATCGTAGACATCTGGACCATGATATGCACCGTGTCGAGCAGAGTCCAAGTATTCGAGAAGTTGTGCCGCTTGTTGCGCTACCGTGTGATCTAACAAGGTCGCGGCAATTCGAAGTTCCTTGATCAAGCTCCTGATCGACTGCCATTGTTCCAACTCAACCTCGCTGCCCCAAGTAGATTGCTGAGACAAAAGGTCCGCAGCCAGGATCAACCCCGCGCTGAAGGCGAGGAAGTCGACCAAAAAGCACATTGCATACTGACCATTAGGGTGCAATCTTCTGCCCGCATAGCACTCCATCATACCCCCGAGTGCCTCGAGAACCGACGTTCTGCTGTATTGATACTTGGCCTCTGTGGTCGCTTTGAGCATGTACGGAATGTGTATGAGCTGTTTAAGATGGTGGTAATACAGCTTCGAAGCCTGTCGAACGTGAAAGGTCGGTAGAGGTAATTTATCTGTCAAATCTGGTTTCCACCACTCCTCCGGAATCATCGCTCGCAGCTTATCCAAATCGTTATCAAGTGTCATAGTATCGGCGTATGAATACTGGCGGTGATTCTGGTTTCGGGCGTTGATCTTTTCACACAAAACACTAATGTGATGCATGATGCTGGCTTCTGGTGGCATTTCGAAAGGAAGATCCAAGGAGATGGTACAATATGGCGGCAACGAGGAGGGAACGCCAAGCAATAGAGATAACTGGGAATCGTGAGCCCAAATAGTATGCCAGATCCTTCCATCCTCGTGGTCCAAGTGCTTTCGCTGATCGTGGAATCCAAGAATGATGCCCTGGTTGACAGCTCGTCGAGTAGCCAGCCAAGCCTGTCGCAAACGACCCATGTTAACGTAGCATTTAGCCTGTAGTACCAAGCATGTCAGGCTTGCCTGCGTAAAATCTCCTTGTACGTCTGGGCCCAAAAGAGCATCACTTGCGCTCAAAAATTGCATCACAACTGCAGATGAGGACTCTGCTAGCGACGGAATGTCACTGACGATGCTTCTTGGAACCTGTTGAATACATAGAGCAAACCATATGAGTGCTCGAGCCATTACATCAGGCGGGCCACGCTCAAGAGACTCTTCAATAAATGAGCGGGCAATGGTCACCACTGACAGCGATAAGTTGCTTGCTGGGCTGAGCTGACTGGGGTGGAGTGGCCAAAGCTGCCAGTAAAGACATGTCGCTTCAAGGATCTGATTAACTTCGGAAGGACTGGGTAGAAGACGACGTATGTGGTTTCTGGACACGCCGGCTTTGGAAAACCTCTCTGCCCTAGGATTGGTGCTGGCAAGTTCGTCCACAACTTGTGGTCCTTCAATAATGGCTGATGCTCTGATAAATTCCATCAACGGCGCCTCGGTAGCCTGGTCATGGCCGGCAGTTGGATAGAACTTTGGCTCCAGCCGTTTAGACGGCTTGGACTCAGATTGAAGCAGCTGGGCCGAAGTTTGTTGATTACGCTCAGCGCAAAGCCGATCTATCAAGGTAGATATCGATGCCTCAAGATCTTTCGACTCTGAGTCTTTGTCACCCTTTAGATCCGCGGCTTCGCATACTCGAGCTATCAATGACTCGAGGCGGTCCATACGTGCTGTCATTTCATCGTGGGTCGTCATTTTGGTCCCGATCACCATGGCCATTTGAGGCTCACATACTGTATCATGCAGCCGACAAGCCGTGCACGATTTGGCTTGATTATTAAAAATACAACGAATCTTTCTGCGTCTGCACTCGGCACAACTTTTGGTACCAAGACGCATGCGCTTTGCTGAGGGAATCGATTGTGCCTTGTCAGGAGGCATGACTAGATGAGAAATGCACCTTGGTTTTCAAATCAGAATGTGACAAAGGCTATTCGACAAAAATCTTAGCATGCCATCTTCACAACTTATTCTTGCTGACGGGATGGCTGTGTATATATATCATAAGATTCGGACCAACTCGGACCAACTCGGACAAAGTGCCACAAAGTGCCACAAAGTGCCACAAAGTAGTGCAATGTCGGCAATCAGCAACCTCCGGGGGGAGAGACTGGCAGAATAGAGCACAAGTACTGGGATTGATTTAATTTACATACCTACCAAGTATTCTAATAAATACATAACTAGTAGCTTACCTGAGTATTCGAAAGCTGCCATGTCGACGATTGTGGATTTCCGGACAGAATCCCTCCTTATTCCGTACCTATTATTCTTCGAGATTGGACAATGCGCTAGCCCAATATGGCAATAGACGCGTGGAAGCTCCCGTCATCGCGACGGATCCTAATGCTGTCACCTCCTAAACTGCCACTACAAATGTAGGGTATCTGTCACCTTGGATCACAACCGACAATCGTTCCAGAAAGTCACAAGTAGTTGTATTTCAGGCATGACTTGAACGGCACAACATGCGGTTGGCTTTACGATGGCTGGCCTTTTTTGTACCGGCGGTTGTCCTACTGGTATACCTGCGGCGCTCCAATTACCTACTCCCCGGCCTCGGTACCAAAACGCCATCTTCGGTTCATGGTGAAGAAACGTTGCGCGGCGGCGCAAAAGCCGATGCGCCCTCTATCAAACCTATATCCCTTTTCTGGGAACGCTGGAGTCAGCTGATGTACGATACCCGGCCGGAAGGCACGCCGATAACAATCACTGGCAACGCCGGAACGAATGCGCCGAAAGATGCTTCCGCACAACGCACGCCTCACAAAGATCTCGTCACCAATGCGCAAGTTGAACTCGAACTGATCCGTCTTGCCCATCAACGATTCATGAAGGAGTTGGAATCACTGGACCGCATTGATTATAGCATCTTTAGTGGTCGGGGTGTAGTCATGGTGGGCGGGGGAGAATATTTCGGTCCCGCCATCATTGGCATTCAGATGCTGCGACGGACGGGTAGCACCCTGCCCGTCGAGGTATTTGTGCCCAATGATAACGACTACGAACAGGACGTGTGCGAAAAGTACTTGCCCAAGCTCAATGCGAGATGTGTGGTATTATCCCACTTTCAGCCCGACCAAGACCAGAGCGAAGGCAATATTGCCATCAAGCACTACCAGCTCAAGGCACCGGCACTCTTGCTGTCATCTTTTGCCGAAGTTTTACTTCTGGACAGTGACAGTATACCACTAGTGGATCCAGAGACTGCCATCTTCGAAACAGAGCCATACCAGTCCAGCGGATTGTTAACGTGGCCTGATTTTTGGGTCGCCACTGAATCGCCTCGCTTTTGGGATATTGCTGGCTTGACCGAGTTTCCAGAGAACCTGCCATCAACATCAAGCGAGTCCGGCCAACTCGTCGTCAACAAGAAGACGCATCTTGCTCCTTTGCTCTTGGCGACTTATTATAATCTCTTTGGCGTGGATTTCTTCTACCCTCTTCTGAGCCAAGGTGCCCTGGGTCAGGGCGATAAGGAGACGTTCATGGCCGCTGCCGTTGCCTTGGATGCCCCATATTACCGCGTCAAGACCCCTGCAGTTTCTCTCGGACGACACGACGGCATCAAGAAGAAGGGAACCGCCATAGTGCAACACTTGCCATCTGACGATGCCTCAAGCAGGCAGGGAGGTTCGGACAAGATCCGTCCTGCCTTTCTGCACTCGAATACACCCAAAATGAATGCTGGGCATCTAGTAGATGAGGGAGACTTGATTGCAAAAAATGGCAAGTCGAGATTGAGACTTCTCGGGCCAAAGGCAGAAGCGGAAAACATATTTGGGTTTGATATCGAAGATACCCTGTGGGACTTGTTGGTTCAGACCGGGTGCGAGCTGGCAGACACCATTGAGGAATGGAAAAAGAGAGATAGGCTGTGCGAAAGATTGACTGAACATCACAATCTCGTCTTTGAGAGCTAGTAACAACTCGCTGGCCTCAAACTCAAACCACCGCAATCTGCATGGCCACCGTCTCTTAACCGGCTTTGCAGTGGCTGCCAACAGCGAGATGACGATTACGATCAGCGACAAGAGCAATATTATGCATATGATCAAGGCCAGTATGTTACGGGTGCACCCGATTTTCGGCACCGGATATATAGTTGATCCGGTGCCTAAATAGGTTACGATAGAATTTGCGTATAGGAAATAGCTTCCTTTTATTTAAGCTAGTTTATAAATTATATTTAGCTATAATTGCGTAATTATACGCATTTAATAAGCTTATTATATATAAATTAGCTTTATTTTTTATAATTTTATATAAATTAATAAAGTGCTTATAAAGTTTTTAATGCTATTTTTTACCTTTAATAGCGTAATATCCGAAAATTTTAATAAATATAAAATCGCTTTAGAATTTCCCTTTTTTAATAACCCCTCGCTTTTCCCTTTAATATATAATATTATAAAAGGTTCCGACCCCGAAAATGCGGCTTAAGCCTTTTATAATAGCGCTTTTAGTTATTATAAAGCCGTTAAATAGCCTTTTTAGGACGGAAAAATAAAATCCTTTAAGCTTTTTTTTATTATAGCGAAAATAAAAATAATAAGGGACCGTTACTTATTAGGCAATAAATAGCTTATTTGCCTTAATTTTATAATAGCCTTTTTAAAAAATAAGCGCTTTCGCGTAGCGTAATAGTTTATTAATATTAATTTTAAATAGCTTAAATAAGAAACGTTTTTTAAAAAAATCGAAAACTAATTTATCGATAAAAAAGCTAAATAAATCGCAGGTAATCGCTTAATTCGGATAAAATAAAAAAAAAATTAAAAATTTTCCGATTTTTTAAACGATTTTAAATATTAGTTCGGTTTTAATAAAAAATTAAATTAAGTAAACATAATTAAAATTATTATTTTTAATTCCGCTATTAATTAAAATTTAAAAAACCGCTTAATTATTTTCGATTTGCTTAATAATAATTACGATTAATAATTAAATATAATTAAAAAAATAGCTAATCGCCTAAATGCCTTATAAAAAAATAAGCGTAAAAAAGCTAAAAATATAAAGATTTAGTTTTTAAAAAAAGCCGGAGCTATTTCGTTTTATTTTATTTTTTTTCGGGAAACCTTACGGAATCGAATAAACGCTAAAAAAAATATTATTATAAAAAAATTAATAAATTCGATTTATAATAATTTATTATTACCGTTATTAATATTATAAACGTAATATAAATAGGCAAAAAGGCGTCGGGGAATAAATAAAAACCTTAAGCTTTTTAGCGTAATAAGCAAAAAATTTAGTTTTTCCGAAAAAAAAAATTATATTTTAAATATAAATAATTTAAATATTTTTATTAAAAATATATTATTTATAGCCTTTTTATTAACTTTAATTTCCGAATTAGCCACGCCGAGGTTATTTCGGACTTTAAAGAAAATAAAAAACCGTTAGAAAATGCTTAAGCTTTAAGGAAAATCGCCTTTAAAGACTTAAAAAAAAACCTATAATTATTACTTTAAATATCTTAAATAATATATATACCACCTTTTTTTTAATAAATATACTCGTTAATAATTTATTTTATTATAACGCGTTTATCGATAATAAATGCTTTTATTATTTTGCTTTTAATAAGTTTTTTATAATTAAAAAAAATTTAAACGCATTTAAATCTAAAATAAAAAATTCCGGCTCGCTAATAATAATAAAAAATATCGATATATTCGAAAAATCGCCATTTGCTAAATAAATATTAACGGATAAAAAAAAATAATAAAGTACGTCGTTCCTAACCTAGCTTATAATATTATATTAGGAAAACCTTAAATAAAAAATAATAACGTAATATATTTATTTAGGAAAAAAGCATTTAAATTTAATACTAAAAGGCACGGTTTTTTTTATCCGTAAAAAAGGCTAATATAAAAATAAAGCACCCAAATTAATAAAAAATAGGACGCAATACGTAAAAAATATATAAATAATTATAAGTGCTATTTACGTAATAAAAATGCGTAAAGCGCGCAAAAACTTTAAAAAAATAATTAAAACTACCTAAATTTTTGCCGTTATAATAGCAAATATTAATTAAGCGCTAAAAATTAAAAGAAAAACGACTTTTTCCGAAATAACCGATATATTACCTTTTTAGCTTAAATACTATACTCCTTTATTTATAAATAACAAGTAAGCGGAGCTTTTATTTTATCGATTTAAAATAAACTATACGATTACTTTATTTAAGGATAAATAAGGTAAAATTCGGGAAATTTTATAAGGCCTTTTATACGGTATATTTAAAGATAAATTATTTGTTTTTAGGAAAATATTTACTAATTACCTAAATAAAAATTGGATTAAGGCTAATAATTCTTTCGGAAAAGCCCTTATACTTTTTATAAAAAAACCCGGAGGAGGTTTTCGTTTTTACGTAAATTACCGAGCCTTAAACGCTATTATAAAAAAAGACCGCTATTTTTTTCCTTTTATTAGGGAAATTTTGCGCTTTTTTTTAAAAGTTAAATAATTTATTAAAGTTAATATTAAGGCCGCTTTTTATAAAATAAGGATTAAAAAAAATAAATAGAAAACCGCTTTTCGTATTCGTTTTAGCTTATTTGAATAGCTAGTAATGCCTTTCGGATTAACGGGAGCCCTAGCTATTTTTTAAAAATTTATTAATATTATATTACGAAAATACCTAGACGATTTTTACTTTGCTTATTTAGACGACGTTTTAATTTATTTTAACGGCGATTACGCAAATTATATATTAAAGGTAAATAAAATTTTTACTAAATTAAATAAGGCTGGGTTCCGCCTCGATTTTAAAAAATATAAATTCGCTATTATTTAAATTAAATATTTAAAATTTATTATTTATACCGGAAAAAAAATTAAAATTAATCTTAAAAAGGTAAAGGTTATTAAAAAATAAAAGGCTTTTATTAACGTAAAAGGAATTCGCAGTTTTATAAGCTTTGCGAATTTTTATAAAAAGTTTATCCCTTAATTTAGCGACGTTATAGGATTTTTATTAGCCTTATTTAAAAAATCAGCATTTTAAAAATAAAAATTAACTAAAAAATATAGCTTCGAAACTTTTAAAAAGCTTTTTATTATTATATTTATTTTAGCGATATAAAACGAAAAGCGTAAAATAGTAATTAAATGCGATTATTTTAATTAAGCCTTAAAAAAAACCTTTTTATAAATTAATAATAAGGGAAAATTACGTTTTATAGCTTTCCTTTTTAAACGATTAAATTTAGCCGAAATTAATTACGAAATTTATAATAAAAAGCTATTTACGATAATCCGTTATTTAAAAAAATAAAAAAAAGAACTAAAAAGCTTAGCTAAACCTTTTAAAATCTTTACGGATTATAAAAATTTATAATATTTTATTATTAAAAGAAATTTAATTAAAAAATAAGCTCGATAATTTTTAATTTTATTTAAGTTTAATTTTTAATTATAATTCCGCGTAAAAAGGAAAAGCGGTAAACCTAATGCTTTTAACCGTTTAAAGCAGGATTTCCCTAAAAGGATCGATAACCCGAAATTAGAATTTCGCCGTTTATAACTCGTTAAAAACGAATAGCTCCTATTTATTATTATATTTTCCGAAAATATTAAATATATTTAAGTATTAATTTATATAATACCTTTATATTTTAAACCTATAAAACGAAAATTACTAAGCGTAAAACGAAGCTATCGAATCTCCGAAAATAAAAATTTATTTTTTAAAGCTAAACTATAATTATTTTAAAATAAAGCTATAATATAAAATATTAATTTTATTAATTTATATTTTATAATATAATTAAAAGCGCGTATATTTCCGCCCGGGTTATTTAAAAAAAAATATAATATTAGGATATTAATCGCGGAATATAAACTAAACCCTAAAAGCGCTTTTTTATTCCGAAAAAAATTGCTTATTTTAGATTAAAAACCTTTTTAAATTGTATTTATATAAAAAATTTACGATTTATTTATTACCGGCTATTTAAAAAAGGATAATATTTTTGCAATAATATTAAAGCATTTTTATTAGCCGAAAATATTTAAAGCAATACGGAGATTTTATATTAATTGCGATATTTATAAGCACTTTAAAATTTAGCGCAAGAAAAAAAACGGCCTTTTAACCCTTTTCCTTATATTAAACCGGTTTTATTCGGAATTTTTTATCGATTTTATAACGGAGCTTTTTGCGAAAAAAAAAAAACCTTTATTTTATAATAATAATCGTAAATCGCCTAATAAAAATAATTATAATAAAAAATATAAATATTATAAAAGCGCCTAATTACGCCCGGCGTTTTATTAATTATTATTAAAAGTTTTATAAGTTTTTTCGAGCTATTATTTCTAATAAAAAATCGAATTAAATAAGCGATTTTTAGGCTTATTTATATAAAATCGTAAATATTAAAAAAAAGTTATTTATAGCCTTTTACCTAAAAATTAACGGTTTAATTAAGCGTATAAATTAAAAAATTTAATTATATTTTAAAGCTTTTATTTCGTATGCCTAATATAATTAGCCCGAATTTCTCTTTTTTATTATATTTATTATTAATAACCGTAATATTTCGATCGGCGCTAATCCTTTTTTTTTAATTTATAGGTATTACGCCGAATTTATAAAGCAAATATTCCCGTTATAAAAGCTTTTATAAAAAATAGGTAAAAAATAAGCTAAAAAATTTATAAACCGATAAAAAAAAGGCTAAAACCTGGCTTAAGCTATAATAGCAGCTATATAATAAAAAATAAAAAATACGGCGAATAAAAATAAAAAGCTATAAAAACGATTTAAAACTAAAAATTTAATATAATTTAAGCTTAAAAATTTAAAAATATTATAAATATTTAAAAAATTATCCTAAATTAATATAAAATATAAAATTAGCAAAATTATTAGCTTATAAATAATTAAGCTAAACGTATTTAATAAAATTTAATTACGATTTTATATAAATTTATTACGGAAAATAAACGAAAATCCTTTACCGTTATAAAAAAGCGAAAATTAATAGCCGCTCCTAATATTCGATAAAGAACTTTTATAAAAAAAATAAATCGTTAAAAGGATTTTCCGTGCGGAGTAATATTTTGTAAAATAAAAATTCGAATAGAAATTATTAATAAAATAATAAAATTATATAAAACCTATTTAGCAAGCCCGAACCGTATTCGATAATATATAAGCCTTAAATAATTTTAAAGCCCGATTCGGCGTAAATAACGGAATAAATAAAAAAAAAGGCCAAAATAGGGCCCCTAATAAAAAAAAAATAAAAAGCTATTATTAAAGCAATTAAAAATAAATAATTAGCAAAAGCTTTAAAAAAAAAGCTAGCTAAAAAGAAAAAATTCGAAAATTTAATTAATAAAATACTTTTGCCTTCCGTCGGAATTTAGGATTAAATTTTTAATTTATTTATATTTTCCCGTTTTTATTCGAAAAAGGTATTAGGAATCTTTTTATTTATTTAAAAAAAAATACCGGCTATACAAAATAGCTAGTTACGCGCTTTTTAATATTAAATTAATTAACTAAATACTTTTTAATAAAAGCTTTAATATTTTAAATATACCCGGATAGCGTTTTTTTCTTTATATTAAAAAAATAACGGCTTATTAATAATTATTAAAAACCCTATATTTTAAATTTTTTATTTATAATAAAAAACGTATTATAGCTAAAAAAAATCTCGGGTTTTATAATAAAAATTATAAAAAAAAAGCGTTGCGTAAAGCAATTAGGGCATAAACGGCTATTATAGCTTAATAATTAAAAGGGGAGTTTTTAAAAATCTAGGGTTTAATTTCCCGAAAAGCCCGGAAAAAAGGTAATATTACAGGTGCACCCGATTTTCGGCACCGGATATATAGTTAATCCGGTGCCTAAATAAATTACGATAAAATTTGCGTATAAGAAATAGCTTCTTTTTACTTAAGCTAATTTATAAACTATATCTGGCCATAACTGCGTGACTGCACGCACTTAGTGAGCCCATTACACAGTATAACGCTTTCCACGGAGCCACTTCTAGAAGTGTGATATTAAATATATGATGCCATGGTCCGTTCTATCCAACGCCCAAATAACCAGCTAGAGGCCCGTCCTGCTATACCTTTAATGCTTCTGAAATCCAGTTCATGAAAACCTAATTCGATCCACCTCGAATCATGCTTCGCCACGAATAATAAAAGGGTATTGTGTATGAAGGTCACCTAGGCAGCCGTGCCGACAAAGCCACATCCTTGCTTGCCACTATCAAAGGCAACGGCCACTGCAGAACATACGCCCTTTGGGTTTGCACAGCAACCTGACGCACAATCGGCGTCCGAGAGGCACTGCCCAGTAATGAATTGCTGTCCATTGCCCAGACCAACATTCTGAGCACCTGGAGCCGAAGAATCAATGGTCGTTGCACCGGAGCTTGCGACAGCCGTTGCTGCCGGGGCTGCTACAGACGACGCAGCAGCAGGACTCGCACCGCCATCTCCGAACCCACAGCCTGACTTTCCGGCCTGTTGAGCATCAACGTTAGTATTCCATTCGAAGCAAGTATCCCAGATATGTTGGGGTGAAGAAAAATTCCGCGAGGCATGAACTTTGACAAAATTGCTACATGTTCCCAGTCGGCACCTACCTGGAATTGGGCTCCAACTCCCGAACAGACGCCTCCGCCATTGTCGTTGAAAGCGCAGCACGTAGAGGCGCAATCCGCCGAGCTCAGGCACTCGCCGCCAATGAACTGCTGGCCGGCAGCGTTTCCGATATTCTTGACGCCCGCGGGGTCAGGTGTCACTGGACTGGCCAGGACCGAGACCGCAACTGTACCACTTGTAAGACGGAATAGAGTTGATTGTTGGTGGAGAATACTTACAGTACAACGCCACAGAGTAAGCAATTCTGACCATTTTCACAAATTTGTTATTTAAAAAAAGCACGTGAAATATAAATGATTAAACGTTGAGTTGTGTATAAAAGGGAAATTGATTATGTTGATTGATGCCGGATCGTTTGTCTCTGCATTCGTGTAAAGGCGAGAGACCATCAAAGTGATTTTATATTCTACGAATTGCCACTTGCTGTCCATTTTAAAGCTGCCGGCCCCTTGATTCCTGTGACCATAAACCCGTGAGGCTGAGTTAGTGGCATCCGTTACGCCAATGTTTGAGATGACGCCTGTCTGTGAAGATCCGTCAACCCCGGACTTTGCAGTGTGCCTCATGCAGCAAGGATTGCACGGTGTTTCGATGTAGTATAAGCTGTGGATTATACCGCGGGAAGATTTTTTAGGACGGGAGATCTTTGTCAATCGTTTGGACATTTATTCCTTCAGACGAATAAGGGGGATAAAAACCAATCATCCTTAAAGTTTGACTTGAGCCTACAGGATCTACGTATATAAACGAATTTGTCTTTTAAATTCGGACTTGGCAGAGTGTTACGAGATCCTCCACCGAAAGGAATGTTGCAGACGTGGTTATAGGCATTACTCCGGAACGATGCGCATGTAAAAGAGCGATGACTATGTAGGGATGCAGTCTCAGCGGCTTTGCGAGGCCGTAAAAGGGATGAAAAGCATCTTCAGCTAATTTGTTTCCATGACGGGGAATAATCATCCGGTTCGATTTATCGCCATGCCTACCGAATAAGCGTGCATATTCAGCATCTCAAATTCAATCGTCAAACAAACAATCAGATTGACTGAAGAGATTGGGATGATTTTCATAAAGCAAATCCATTAGTCAACCTCCTTGCTGCTAAAGGGCATTGTTTCAAGGAGAGGGAGGCATAGGAAACGCAATAAAGCATAAGATGATCTCCATGATCTTCTTTAGCAAAATTGCATTCAAAAAAAAGTGGTGGGCGCACAGGATTATCGTGCTTGGGTATTTGACCAGGGTGGAAAACATCTCTTGTCGTGAGTCTGTCGCATATTGTTCCCTTTCTAGTTGTCTGAAACGGTTGATGCAGCTGAGCCGCCCGAGCCACTATAAGCCGCACTGCCGCCACCATAACCAATTACAGCATATCGCTAAGTCGCAAAATACGGGTGCATTTTAATTCCAAGGTAGTAAGTAGTATATTACAGCTGCTCAAGAAATAAAGATATTGGCAGCCTGTTATTTAATTTAATTGCGCGGAGCTGGCGATAATTTCTTTCTTATTAAATTTCAAATATTAAACCTGCCTAATTAATATGTTTACTCCACAAAACACCTAGGTAATAAGTATTATTTACGCTTATTTCTATTATTTATGCTAAATAAAAAATTGCAAAACCAAATAATTACTCGCCATCGATCACTGCTTTGCGAATTCATCCTAAGCCTTCGAAAATCATCGCAGTGCATTTCTCCTTTTAAATGTTTCGGGGATTTTTCCTGCGCCTGCGCCTTGCAACCTAATCCTAGGTTCCGCGATAAGCATACGTCAATAACCAGCCACAGCATTATTGCATCGTCGAGACATTAAAAACCATAGTCACGCAAGCAAGTGCTGAATGAATAATATTCAGGGCCTGGATTATATACTTTCAAACCCCCCACCCCTTAGAAGAAAAGAAACAAAGAACGCACAACATTAGATACCTTCGAGTGTCATCACCTACTGTTTTTTAATATTGAAAATTTTTTAGATACCTACTCAAGCATTATAGCGAGGATTATACAACGTGGCAAACCAGAAAACCGCAGTGATACCTCAGTTCTATTTTCATAACGTCCCAAGCCACATGTCAACGGCGTGCTCGGAATGAACGATTATCAAGGGTACTTCCGTACGTGCCTACAGCCTACTAAAGCCTATCTACCTGCAGAAGGTGGGAGCTGACCAGCAGATCAAGAACATACATGAACCTTTTCTTCAAGTCCTTGAACTAAGCTCAGCAAGGCCGTCAAACTGCTCGATGCTCTTTCGGGAACAATCCAGGTAATGTGATTCTACTCTGAAGGCTGGTCGGCCGGGGATTAGGGCCGCTGCCGCCATCGACAAAGCTTATGGCAACTGCAGCACCTGTCTAGTTGGTGAGTCCAAACAAGGTTCAATCTAAAATCAGAACTCCTTACCAAAAATATATCATGACAGCATTAGACAAAGTTCTCTGGCATTGCACTCCGCTCTCCGGGATGATGTGTTTGCACAAAATGCCCAAGCAACTTTGTGTTAATGATACCGTTCCCCTTTAGTGGTATCTTGAAATAGTCTATGGGCTCCAAGTAAATCACCACAAAATCTGAGCTGTTCAACACTAGATACCCAGGAATACCCGGCTCCTCACATATAGCATTATAGATGACTGGAATAGACTGCAAATTGGGACCCGAGTTACATACTACCCCATCTGCAAAAAGGCGGCACTGCTCGGGCTTGCAAGTAAGCACGATTTGTGTCATCTTTACCCAAGCCTCAACTGAAACCCAGTCTGTTCAACTGTTAGTGCAGATTACTTGCGCACCGGCACGTTTCGACAAAAGTAAACGCAACCCGTGCTTCCGCATCGCAGCAATCACTAACCCCCTTCCGACCTAAGCTTTGATCCGTTAACCCCCAAATTTTCCATCCCTTGCGGCTGGCAGTTGCTCTATTGGGTGCGGTAGTCGAGTCTGATTGGACATAGTAACCAATGCGACAAGCGCAAGAGGAGTAGTGGCTTCAAACCGCCATAATCCGGATCCCCATCACAAGGCCGGCAGGGAAAAGGGCAAAGGGCATTATACTTTATGATATAAACGACGTGCATGGACATGACCTCAGCCAGAGCATTTGTCTTTCTTTTTCAATACGCCGCAGACCCATATTTCGGCCACTCGAGCGATTCTTCAGTTTTAATCTTTCATCTCTCGCCAACGCATCAATTTCACAATGAAGGCTGTATACTTGTATGCCTCGGTGCTGTGTGGCATATCAGCCACGGTGGCTCAATCGACAACATCGAGTGCTAGCGAAGGAACGGGTGCAACGGATTCGGATACGTCGACAAGCCTTTCACTCGAAACTGCCTATGCCGGCTCGTCAACATTTACAGCAACGGCAGTCACGGAGATTACATCTACAATAACCTCAACGGACGCTAATGGCGATACCTCCTTGATAATTACTTCATATGCAACTACTAGCACAGAGACAATATCTGGAACTAGTAGTACCACGTTCAGTTCCGTAGTGGCCAGCAGCTCCATCGATACGGACAGCGTCACTACTATAAGCAGCACAACTAGCAGTGCAAGCACATTCAGTACGACTTCCACTACATCGTCCATCACTACTGCTACAACAAGCCCAACGACGCCTACGACAACGACACTTCCTATATCGACAGACGCAAGTTCCTACCTTTCGTATGCGTTTCCAACCGGTGCACCTCAGCCCACCTGGGCAACGGGAGAGTACTATACAATGCTGGCTTCGGCCATATACAGTGTCGATCGGTCATTCATTCAACAATCAGACTACCAATCCATCATCTCGGCCATTCAGAGTGCCGCTGACAAGGCGGGTAACCAAGTGTCAGCCTCGGTGGAGAGTTCTGCTTGGGGCTGGGGTGCCATCACCACAAATGCCTGGTACCAAGATCAAGTTCCTGCTGCCTTACAAACCGAGGTCCTGGACTACAACAGTGCTTGGCACAGCGCTGTATCGAGCATACAAGCACTCGCCACTGCTACGACACCGAATCGTACCGTCGCAGCAGCACCAGCTCCAAGATGCACCGGCATAGCAATGGCTGGCATTGCTGCCGGCATGGCCGGCATATTTGTGGCAATGTAGTGAACATACTGTATATAATTCTAATTTTCTATTAACCTTTACTTCTGGCAACAAAATACTTGGGAAAAGGCGTTGGTTGGTAGCGACATCCCCACAAGGTTCTTGCGGTATACACCATTCTGAATATATCGGTTCTCGGTCTCGGAGGCATAGCGAGATTGTATTTGCAATATTAATAACACTCGGATGGCAAGCCTCAGCTTACCTGTCATAATTCAAGAGCTCTGTTTTGTTTCATTCTCGGCACATGAAGGTTGCAATTGATGGTCGCCTTGCCCAAACAGGCGATGCCAAGGACGGTTCCAAATTGAGCTGAGCCGCGATATATTATCCCCACAATATACTGACGACTATTCCACCAATCACACTCATGGCCCAATGTTTTGTTTGTATATGATTTGTTGAAGTGTGCGTTCAAACCTGGTTAACATCGAATCATGCTGACTAGTCGTCCGGGGGGGCTGACCCTTCACCACGGATGTAGTGCAACCGTTTGCCAAGACAAGTCAACAGATGTTCTCGAGACTGCGGCATGCAGGCAGCAGGTTCCGAAATGGCCATGCCGTGAGTCGTTATTATAACAACTCAAAGGGGCAAAATTATATGTATGATCAGCACAGTCTATCCACGCTTCATCAGCTCCAGGTTGTTTCTTCACCTACTCTGCATATACCATTTCTTCAAGATGCAATCTGTGCTCGTTGCCATTGCTGCACTTGCAGCCCAACAGGTTGCTGCCCACGCCACTTTCCAAGACTTTTGGATCAATGGTGTGGACTATGGTGCTCAGTGCATTAGGTTGCCGCTATCCAACAGTCCAGTTACGGACGTCACGTCCAACGATATCCGCTGCAATGCAGGGACCTCGCCGGTATCCTACAAGTGTGCTGTCGCAGCTGGAGATACAGTAACCATCGAAATTCACCAGGTGGGAGCACGAGAACTTCTCTCGAAACGTTTCATAATGCTGACACACATTAGCAACCCGGTGATCGTACCTGTACCACGGAAGCAATCGGTGGAGCTCACTATGGCCCTGTGCAAGCATACCTCAGCGCTGTGGACGACTCTTCCACGGCCGATGGATCTGACGGCTGGTTCAAGATCTTCGCAGATACCTGGGCCAAGAACCCGAGTGGCTCGTCCGGCGATGATGATTACTGGGGCACAAAGGACATTAATACATGCTGCGGCAGACTAGATGTGAAGATTCCTACAGACATCAAAGCCGGCGACTATCTACTCAGAGCCGAGGCTTTGGCACTCCATACAGCTTCAAGCAGTGGTGGAGCACAGTTTTACATGTCGTGTATACAGCTCACCATTACTGGGTCGGGATCTGCTTCCCCATCTACCATCAGCTTCCCCGGCGCCTACGCAGCCAGCGACCCAGGTATTTTGGTGGATATTCACGCTGCCATGACGACTTATATTGCACCTGGTCCAACAGTCTATTCTGGCGGATCGACAAAGAGCGCTGGAGCTGCGTGTGAGGGCTGTGAGACGACGTGTACCGCTGGGGCGGGAGCATCAGGCACCGCGACAAGTGTGACTCTTCCTTCATCGACTGGCGGCGGCTCCGATGGATGTACTGTGTACGCTTGGCCCTCATTTCTACCCGACATCCATTTGAATTATTCCGAGAGAATAACCGCTGACTTTGAATTGACAGTGCACTGTATGGTCAATGTGGAGGCATTGATTACACGGGATGTACAAATTGCTACGTAAGTCACTCACATTGCTGTTTTCTGAAGATTCAATCTAACCATTTACAGCAAGGAACGTGTACCGTACTGAGCGACTATTACTATCAGTGTGCCTAGAGCGAATAAAGAGGATATGCCCGAGACTTGAGGTCGCCACGATCAAGAGTATACCAACTGATACCTAGTACCTCACTGTAGTGCAACTAGTGTTATAGTAAGAGTGTGACGCGCTTTTACCCAGAGTATGCAATTACAATGCCAGTATCACTGTACTTTACGGCCAGGTTCATCTGATCTGTTTGCTCCATCCCTTGCATGTGGCCATTGATGCAAAATGTTTCATCTCGTATCTGCCAAAGACTTGGTTTCTTGACCCAGTTTTCTTTTCTGATAATAATAAGGATCGTGTCTACTTATTGTTACGGCCTTGGAAAGCGCAAAAAATCATTATTTCTTGTCTTATCAGAAATGCTGCGTGGTGCAAGGAGAAATTCAAGACGCTAAATATCATGTGAATATCTTTCTTGATCTATCACATTCTTAGCTCTTGTGTCAAACTTCGTTCTACCGGAACATTGATTTTGTCCCGCGCGTTCTTTGACGCATCTACTCACGTCCTAGAGCTTGCCGACGAGCCGTTTGCAAACTTCAAGGTTGATACCTGGCGCAGCCAACCAAAAGACGACGATGTAGGCAAACCAATACGCCCGACAGTAGCGTCTTTTGAGAACAAACCCGACCATCTTGCGCATCCCTCCAATTCCGAATTTACATCTTATACGGGACCGGGGTATATTGTGGTGGAAAATTTTATCGACTTTTGTTTCAGTCATCTCGCACGTAAATCGAAAAAATGGTTAGCGAGTGCATTGTGTTCAGCGACTGCCTCGGTTGTGCAAATTGTGTTCCTCGCACTACAGAACCACGGCTTGTGCCTGGCGAAGGCCTGTGGCTTCTCGATCGCATTCAGAGCGGAAAGATGCGAGGAAAAGGATTGCCGAGGAACAGGATCGCACATTTATTTGTTAACATTGTTGAGCAAGACAATATTATAAATCTGTGCGTGTTTCTAAATGTCGAAGGCGCATCTTCATTATCCTCGTCAGTGGATGGTGTCTGCCCTTGAGCACCATTGCAACGAATGGTTATCGAATATGCAACCTCGACAAGCATCATCGCTGAGCTGGGGGATACCAGCCGCGAGCTTGGGGAAAGACTATATGGAATTGATATGGAAGCAACTCAAGCGACACTCACGAACTCTCTTGTCCATAGTCGTGGTTTTGGGTTTCCCGTAGGTTTGTCGGTTCAAGAGGTGCTTGGAGACGGTTGAGGAAAGAATGACGGTCGCGGAAGCGGTTGACTGATACCTTCAATTCTCATAGAGCTGATGCCTCTCTAGAGTAGCTTTTCTTAGCGAACGAGAGTTTTTGAATAGCTTCCAGTCGTCCCCATAAAGCATAGGGTATGCAAGAGTACCTAGCCATGGCTTTGCATACTTGCTGGTTGGTAGTATCTTTTGATGAATGTACAGGTGCTCTGAACTACAATCGTGTAGGGGAAAAAAAAAAGAGCACCGATTCGAAAGCAAAGTTTCAATACAGGTAGGCACTTGTGTTTTGAAAAACATGCAGCGGGGAATAGTAACAGCCCCGATTTGAAAGAACGGTCTATCCAGGAGCTGTTGTGCAGCAAATTCGGCTTCTATTGTTGTGGCTACTGCAGTAGTTTGTCGTTCCCGTCGACAAGTGCTGCCCATATCAGGTTTAACATGTGCCAGGTAGCTGGATGCTCAGATATGATGTTTGGCCTTAAGCCTCCTGGCTTGCTTCCTTGGAGTCGGATTGTTTTCACCATTGACTTCCGTAATCTCCTTGGCGAGAGTCATCCTCTTGCTCTTCCACTCATCACTGGAGACATATGTCCCCTTCAGCCATCGACTACCGGCACTGGTGTCGAATCGCCGCCTCCCGTGCATTACTCTTAAGTTGTCAAAGATCACGCACTGGCCCGGCTCGAGTTTATGTTCGTATAACCACTTTTCATCCTCCAAGAATTGCCGAAACATCTTGGCAGCCTCGACCCATGTGGTGATGAATTCATGTCCACCCATACTTTGATGGGGTGATTGAAATGGGGGGCTCCAGTACACCTTGTAGCCAAATCGATCCAAGACTGGGCGACGTTTCTCGTAGAAATGGCCGTCTTTGTTGTAATGGTAAACAAGCTTTCTCTTTTGCAGAGCGTCAAACAGATGGCTGGGACCGAGCTCCATTAGCTTGGCTGCACGGAGCGAGTCACTGAATATGGATTCGCCGCCTTCGCAAGAGTTCTCAAGACAATGAAGAAATTGTACACGGGGAGGATCAGCAGTGTAAAGGAGATCTTGATGAAGGCCCAAGAAAGTGTTTGTGTAGGCAACGTTTTCGGCTTGTGGCTTGGAGCGGACATCCCAAGTTCGTCCATAAAAGGTTTCCATCACGTGCCCAATCCGCGTAGCAATGCCAACTACAGACTCCTCAGACTTGGGAACGCCATCAATGAAAACAAGGCCGTAATTGTGAAGCTGTGCCACTGCTTCGTGGTATCTGCTGCCGTCCGACATCCAATCGTCGTATTGAACTCTTGAAGGAGTGGCGGCAAAACTTTCACTATCCCACAGCCGAGCGTGTGGCAAGGTGCGTTTGTGAGACACGGCAGTTTGGGGAAAACCCCATTCTCTGACCTGCTCGGCAGGAAAGACGGATCTGTGGTGTTCGGACGTGATGAAATCGTTTTCCCACACCACCTCCAGAGAGGCATCCTCCAATCGCCTAGAGCTCAGCACTGATAGCTCCTCAGGGATATCTGTGGTGCCAAAATTCTTCTGGCCTGAATGGGGATCCACACACTTATCGCATGCGCAAGCATCCCGGAGAGCGTGAAGATTGAGGACAAGGGGCTTGGGTCTTGCCGGGTTTGAAAGCGTGATAGGTGAATTAGACTCAAGCCCCGAGACCACCGACCAGGCGTCTGGATCTTTGATTATGCTGCTGTATTTGCGGATCCGCCCCCCGTTGCCTGGTAGGGCCAGTGTATCGGCTTTGTTCTGGCTTCTGTCTGTGCTAGAAGGACGGCGTTGAGGGGTCGTATCCTGAGGTGTTCCAGCCGTACTCAATCTCATGAATGATGGAGTTGTGCGATTGATGACTGTTACACGTTGCAGCCCATTGCCGCCTCTAGGTGTTCTGAGGGTAGACCGGAAACCCGAAAGCGCCCGAGCAACCAAAGCTGGAGACATGTTCGCAGTCTTGTACCTTGACTACCAGACGGAGTCCGCGATGCGCTCCTGTGAGTTGATCTCGCAGTGATACCGGATGGAATTGCTTGGCGTGAGTAAGGGATAGCGTTGATTCACGATTGTCTAGGACGTGTGGATGCAGATTCCTGATTGACTTGGACAAAACACAGACAAACATGCAGCGCGTTTCTATTCGTTCCTACAGAGTACGTTCGTACATATATGTGCTTTTTGTGCATTGTACGACATTCCCCTCTTGCCCAACCTCGCTTGTCGGCGGGCTGGTGGAGTCCAAGAGTCGAAATTCGGCTCAGTGGAATCGCAGTGAGCTCTCCCGCAATCTGGGGTCAATAGCCGCAAAGGCAGTGTGTGAACCAATTTCATCTACTGTATATGCCAGGCACACCTTGTAATGTGCACACGATACCTTTACAGTGTACAATTCGATGCAAGGCCACATGCTAGACCAGGAGTCCGCAAGTCTGGACCTTGCGAGATGTTTGTGTAACGGAGTATTCTGTACGTACACAGTACAGAGAAGTACTGCGTGTAAATCGGAGCATCAATCTTCAATTGGCCTAATACATAGTACATTTAGATACTAGTCAGGACTAGGTACATAGCGCACTTTGCTGATAAGAATCCCGGCACCCTGCTTATCGGCCCCTCGACCATGAAATTTTTGGAGAATTCGCAAACAACCCAACAAACATCGTCTACCAGCAGAATCGCTCATAAACACAAACACCACACAGATTTCGGTCACGCGATTCTACCGCCGCCATGGCTCCCTTGAAGTCAACCAAGAAACGCTCACATCATGATTCTTCGACGCGATCGAAAGCCTCCAGGCCAAACAAGAAGCAGAAGAAGCAGCCCGTCTATCAAAGCGAATCGGAAGACGAGTCGTCGTTCAAGCCAGTGAACCTGATGGATTCTGACGATGAAGGAGGGCTCGATGTTGTGGTCGATGATGCTGGCGACCTCTCAGGCTCTGACGCCGACTCTCAATCAGATTCAGCATCCGAAAACGAGGATTCGGCACGAGACAAACTGGGAAGGCCCAAGAAGAGCCTGCCAAAGGCAAGCAAACGAAAACTGGCACAGGATGCGCCTTCTTCGAGCGATGACGACGCAGAGGGTGAGGGGAATAATGGCAACTCGGACGAGGACGACGAGGACGATGACGGAGACTCTTTTGACTTAGAAGGTTCAGACAATGGCGACGAGTCAGTATTGGGAGGTAACAGAAAGTCGAAATCTAAACGCAACGACCCGGCCGCCTTTGCAACTTCACTACAGAAGATTTTGGGAACCAAACTCTCCACTGCCCGCCGGTCCGATCCTGTCCTGTCTCGATCAGTCGATGCGCAGAAAGCATCCAAAGAGATCATTGATGCCGCGCTTGAAGCCAAGGCGCGCAAACAAATGCGGGCGCAAAAGCTGGCCGCAAAGGAGAAGGGGCGTGTCAAGGATGTGATTGCTGGGTCGGGAGACAACACCACGGGCGAACCCCAAGTCAGCACCGGAGAGATCAGGGAGAAGGAGAAACAACTTAGGAGAGCCGCGACGAGGGGTGTAAAGGAGGTTTTTAATGCCTTCTTGCGAGCACAACAAGCAGGTATGGATGCTGAAGCACAAGCTAGAAAAGATGGCTTTACTGGTGTAGAAGGTAGGAAGGAGAAGGTTAGCGAGATGAGCCGGAAAGGATTCTTGGACCTGATTGCCAACGGCGGCGGAAAGCTAAAGAAGGGCGGGATCGAGGAGGCATGATATTGAAATCGCCATGTACAAGAATGGCGCAAAATCAATTGGGTCTTGATAGTGATTTGAGACCTGATTATGCGGAGACTAGTCTATCGCTCATATTTGTCCTTTCTGTTGTGATATTCTAAATATACATAACACTGCAAAGGCAGTGCTCAGTCTTGCCGTCTGACAAGTCTTTCTTGATGGCGTCCACCTCGTGGTCATGATGCAGCTGGCCATTATAAAATCGTACACTCATGAGTGATTGCATTGTGTATCCTCATTTCTTCGTCGGCTACATCGGCTACGAGTTGAAGTCGCTAGCCTGGAGATTCCGCGTCATACTCGGTAGCTTCACCTTCAAGCCATCCAGCTCCTTGGTCATAGTGACCTGGCACCCAAGCCGGCTTGTCTCTGTCAAGCCAAAAGCAAGATCCAGCATGTCATTTTCGTCATCTTCGGGCTCGGGCATCTTGTCGTAGAGATCTTGATCCAGCACGATAACGTGGCACGTACTGCAAGCACAGGATCCTCCACACGCTCCCTCCATCTCCAAGTCGTGTGCTTGAGCTATATCCAAGAGGTTGTCACCTTTGCTCACTGCAATCTTGTGTTCGCGGTTCTCCTTGTCGATGAATGTAATATACAGCCTAGTAAGGACGACAAAGTTAGTTTGCCGGCCCATGAATGATGTGGCAAGATGATTGACTCACTCTTCGCCGGCCTTTGGAGGCGTTACGTGGCCATGGAGTCGTTTGGGAGAAGTGGTAAAGGTGCGGGTCTGGGCATCTAATAACCGTGTGCTTCGCGAGACGGCTTGTGGTGAGAGTTTGCTGTTAATGTGTGGCAAGGCACTGCTCATCTGCCTTAGACTTCTCGCCATAAATCTCGAAGCCGCCATATCGACTGTGTGAACGGATTTGTTATAGGCGTAACCACCGGAGAGTAAGTTGAAGGCGTTTGCGCAGGTTCCGGAACAGATAGCGAGCCTGGCAGCGGTCTTTATACTCTGGAGTCGGCGTGTGTAAGATGTGACACAGAAACCCTGGTATCCTGCCTGTATTTCCAGAGCTCGCAACGCAAAGCAACAGTTTGTAGGACTACGTGACCAACAATCGATTTCTTGTGAGGTAATTGGTCAGCACAGGCAAGTGAAGCAACCAACAAGAAGCGCAACAAGGCTGTTACTATGTTGCTTAGATTGCGCCGTGATGATGCTGCTGCAAAACACTGAAAAAAAAAAGTTCCAACAAAAGCTCTATCACGGCTTAGCCCGCCCAAAAGCCGCCCCGAAAGGGCCCCCGAGGTCCGATGATTGGGAGCTTGAGGGAAGCAGTTTGCGCTCGCTGTGGCTGGTGCCGTGTCACCCAAAATTGCATGTTTTTTAGTGGTTGGACGCGCTGGACCTGCTTGTTGTCGTGGCTTGGGTCTCCGCTAAAACGCCGGTGTCGTTGTTTAGCGGCGAGTACCGCAGGTTTTCATTACAGGGATCAATGCAAATTGGTCGCATTGATTTTCGTCATGCAAATGGCCTCCACTGAGGAGCTTTTTGCTAGAATCTGGGCTGACCACTGGCGAAAACACGACCCCGAATTGATCTTTTTGCCGTCTGCTCCCACCATTTTAACAACTGCAGCATGATCACGGCGTATCACGGCAGGTAGGAGCAGCATCAATATGGCTTCATCTACAAGAGGCGGCGTCAACCCGCTGCGTCCGTACTATATTCCACCCACGATCGGAGACCAAACCGAGTCATTGCCCGGGCAGCCGAACCCTTTCTCACATGCAAATGCAACCTCTGGCGCCGGCAGCGCAAAGTACGCGTCGAGAGCGCGTGACATCTTCCCAGATCTGGACTACAGGGACTATGTCAACGACCCGTCGCCTTCAACGATACAGAGCGTCAAGGACCTCATCGACGAGCTGCTATGGAAGTACACGAGTGTCTTGATGGCCCAACCCTTCGAGGTCGCCAAGACTGTGTTGCAAGTCAGAACGCAGGATGACCTCGAGCTATCAGAGACGGGTGTTTCTTCATTACAACCTTCTCGACCAAAGATAACAAGCCCACGGGAATCATTGTATGATCAGGTAGGTGAGATGGCATTTGTCGCGGGCTCCCAATGTTCTAATTGTGCCTGAATAGTACCCAGAGTCAGACTCGGATGACGAACCCTCGTATTTTACTTCCAATGCACCTTACCAAACACCGACTCCGTCAAGCCGGTCTCAGAAACGGACGATGAGCTCGACGGATGTGCCCAAGCCGGCTGGGGCACCCGAGCTGCCACCACATCAACTCAACATCAAGCGGCCCGATTCGATATTAGAGGTGATAGCACAGCTATGGTCCAAAGAAAGTGCCTGGGGTGTCTGGAAGGGATCAAATGCAACCTTTCTCTACACGGTGCTGCAGTCTCTGATGGAGAACTGGTCGCGAAGCCTTCTCAGTGCACTCTTCAACGTACCAGATCTGGGTGTCAAGGATGATGTGGACAAGCTTGTCGACATTGCATCTCCATATCCCTGGGCGTCGCTGTGCGTCGCGGCCGCCGCGGCCGTCGCCACTGGCCTCGCACTGGCTCCTTTGGATATCGTTCGCACGAGACTTGTCTTGTCGTCTACCAGTAGCGGGCGACGACGAACCATGTCGACACTGCGCGCGCTTCCTTCATGGCTGTGCCCATCCTCACTTATTGCACCGACAATCCTCCACTCGCTGGTCCATCCGGTCCTTACTCTATCCACACCTCTTGTTCTACGTTCTCAATTCCTTATAGATAAGGAACTCTCACCGACCACCTTCTCAGTGGCCAAGTTCTGCACTTCGTGTGCTTCCTTGTTTGTGAAGCTACCGCTAGAGACAGTTCTTCGCCGTGGTCAGGCCTCCATTTTCACACAACCAGCTTATATCCGGGCTCTCGAAAAGACGGGCACCTTGGATACTATTGTACAGCCAGGATCCTATAACGGTGTCGTCGGCACCATGTATACTATTGTCGCTGAGGAAGGATCGCATGCAGTCCCGGTCCCAGTCAAGGCCGCCTCAACTAGGAGCAAGAAAGGCAAGCAGGCAAAGATTGGCGAGACCGTATACAAAAAGGGACAAGGAGTGGGAGGCCTATGGAGAGGATGGAAGGTGAGCTGGTGGGGTCTTGTCGGATTATGGACTGCTGGTGTAGTCGGCGGTGGTGGTGAAGGCGAGTTCTGAGCTACCAATGTATTTGGTGTTGGAGCATGACGCTCAGTGCATGCTATTGGGCAGCATCTTGGGTTCTAGAGATGCTACTCTCTCCTTCGTATAACATTTATGTTTAGGTTGCGCTATGGTAGAAGCGATAACGAGTCACGGCATGATATCCCCATTCTTCCTGTACGATTTGACCAGTCAGGTTTACATTATATATAAATATTACCTCTATGCTTGGTACTCGCAGTATCATCTTTCGGCATATATACGTTTTTTTTGTTGTTGTTG